>NC_074665.1:84391858-84689358 GCF_029448725.1 Salvelinus fontinalis
TGTTGAGCCACGGGGCAAATTTTAGTGCAGGGGTGGCAGTTCTTTTTGTACTGGGTCGGTCTGTAAAAATGTGCTCGCAGACCTGCAACGCAAGCTGGTGTGAGTGTTAGAATTCTAAAAATAACTTCATTACGACATCCAGCTTAGTTATAGCGAGAGAGTGCCCAAACTCTGGGCGCAAACTACTAGTACAACATGTTCGACAGATATATGAAATAGCATCATAAAATGGGTGCTACTTTTGACGAGCTTCCATCAGAATGTTGTACAAGGGGTCCTTTGTCCAGAATAATCGTTGTTTGGATTTAGAATGTCCTCTTCTCCAGTCAAATAGCACGGAAAGCTAGCAAAGTGGCGCGAAGCTCTCATTCCTGAACAAAGGCACACAACGCAACACGCCTAACGTCCCGAATAAATTTCAGTAATCTAATAAAACTATATTGAAAAAACATACTTTACGATGATATTGTCACATGTATCAAATAAAATCAAAGCCGGAGATATTAGTCATCTATTCGTTTCGTCTTCGTCTACAATAAAAGAAGATGTATTCATATCACTCTGCGTATTGGTCCGATCCATGCACCTCCTCAGACGAGGAGGAGAACGAACGTGACATTAGGGTAGAATTTGAGTTGTATAAAATGATAAAAAGTGTGTAGAAGTTTCAGGAGATATAGTGTGTTGTATGTATAGCTGGATGTATAGCTGGGGAAGAAGTTTCAGGAGATATGGTGCTTTGGAGGGCTGTATAGTTAGGGAAGATGTTTTGGATATATGGTTATAGAAGTGGTGAGGTTTTGGGGTTATTGTGATGTGTTTTGCATCGTTGGGGTAGAGGGAAAGGTGAGTATGGTACATGTATGCAGTACAGGATATATTTTGATGTCTCATTTTAAGAGGGGGTGGTGAGGTTTTAATGAAATGAGAATGTTTCATTAAAGAAAGACCAAAAGATTCTGTCTCTCATGTTTTTTTTATGCATATTAATTAGATAGTTTTTGCTTTTAGCTGTGGCAGTGGAGTTAATTTCTTATACTCATGTTCAGACTGTTTCACAAAGGCCGATATGCTCTTGGCAGAAGCCTCTGTGCGTTTTATTATCCCACAGCAATATTTTCACACTACAGTGAGCCAATTGTTGTTTTCATTGCTCCCCTCCCTTGCTGTTTGGGTTAAGGTGTCCAATGGTTTACCTGAAGTCTTAATGTCATTCTGTTTACTGTCCACTGCAATACCTTATAGACAATTGCACACTACAATAACCTATACATCAATGTACTAAAAAAGTATTCTTCATCGAATAATCATTCAAACATGTTTCAAGGAGTGCTGTGCCTCCACTGGCTGCACCATCTTGAGGTGTAATACAGTGCTGTGACTGTCTGATTCTACGATCCACTTTGCTTTATGCCCTCAGCGCCGCTTCCGGAGCCAGAACTGAATTAGTTCCAAACCATAAAGTTCCATACACATTGACAGAGGAAATGTAATGCTTCCTCTCACCAACTCTCCCTCCAATCAGCTTGGATCTAGTAGTCCTTGGCTCTGGGTTCTATTGGTAATCACCACTGATATGCAGGGTAATCAATTGGAGTGAATAAAAAACACTGACCTTGGTGGAACCACAGTGTGTAAGCACAGGAATGGAGGGATAGTGCTGATGTTTCTGCCCCCCAAGCCAAAGGTTAACTGGGGAGAATAAACCTTCTGGCTGGTTCAGTAGAGGCAGGACCAGGTTGGTGTAATAATGAATGGGTTAACTGGTAGTCTTCAGTATAGGCAGGACCAGGTTGGTGTAATAATGAATGGGTTAACTGGTAGTCTTCAGTAGAGGCAGGACCAGGTTGGTGTAATAATGAATGGGTTAACTGGTAGTCTTCAGTAGAGGCAGGACCAGGTTGGTGTAATAATGAATGGGTTAACTGGTAGTCTTCCAGGACTCCACTATATAGGGAGGAGGATAATCTTGCCAAGGCTCATGAGAAGTATAGTATAGTGATTTCAGATATCCAGGGTAATCAACTGAGATCATTGATACTAGGGGTATATGTGTGTGCTTCCTTTCTTGTGTGTGTGTGTGGTGGGGTTCCATTCTGTGGACTCAGTATTTTAATCCAGCATTCACAAGGTCACTGGACCATGATATGACCACAGGCAATATATTTTTTAATGTTTGCAAAATAATATCATAACATGATCCATTTCGATTTCACCGATTTAATAATGTTCTAGTTTTTTTTTACCGAAGGGATGTCTGTTTCCAAGGACATTATGCACCAATACATTCTAGAAGCACGTGTGTCCATCAGTGTTGGGATTCGTTACCCCGTGTGTCCATCATTACATGTAACAAAAGAAACGTGCTATGTTACAATATTACCTTGCATTGAAAGTATGACATATTATTCTGTAAAATAGTATTACTGTAATGCATTACTTTTGCAATGTGTTACCTCTAACACTGGTGTCCATACAACACCATGGACAGATGGTAGATAAAGATAAACCTGGTCAGTTTGACATGCGAGGACCAGAGGAGCAGGATGTGTTCTATTCATCACAGAGACGATCACATCACACTTGGATCAATACACAGACTGGACAAAGACAATCAAAAGGAATTGGGAGATCCCCTGGGGTCAGTGTATGTGAGTGGAGTGGAGTGAGGAGCTGAGCTTTCCCAATTTGACTGGAGCTGAGCGAGATTCCCAAAGGCTGGAGCTCGCTCCAGTAGCACTCACTTCAGAGCTCAGGACAAGCCCGGCCCAGCATGCATTTGTAGTCTACTTGTGTGCTGCTATAGCCACCTGCATTAGCTACTGTCATGGAGTTCACTAAAGGTTTTCATAAAGAAACTGATAAAACACACAGGTAAATACAGGGAAAGATGAGGAGCAAGAGAGGGAGTGCGGTGATGTATTGTCCCACAACTAAAGATTCATTGTTGAATCTGAAAAGACACATAGCCCTAAATCATGATGGTCTACTTGCTTCATGCATATGTTAAAATAAAGGAATGATATGGGTAAAAAATTAAGTGTGTCATTGTAGAAAAGTATTTATACATTAAAAATCAAATCTCTAAAGTTTTCTTCATTTTTGTTCTATTATCTATACAATAGGCTACAAATGATTCTGGCCAAAAAGGCCTAGCATATTTCAACTTTTACGGAGCTTTACAATTTGATTGGGTTATTTTGCTCTAAAACCTTTAGGCCTACCTACAAAAATAAACTATGCATCCCTGCACCGCCTGGCAAGAATGGCCAAAAGGGTGTTTAGCATCCCCAAATGCGCATAGGATATTCTTCGCTGCTGGCCTGCTCTCCAGGCACCATCACATGAGGCTGAAGCCACTGACTATGGCCAAACTGATGTTTCTAAAAATGAATTCAAAGGCACTGTAGACTGAGCCTAACAAGGTATTTTTCGTCAAATGTGTATTTCACTCTAAATCAATGCCTATGAGCACAATTTATAGACTATAATGATTTAATAGAACAAAATGTTGTTTAAATTCTGTGCACTTAATGTCCCTACCATCCTATTGTGTCGCACTTGTAAATGCTTCACAATGTATTTCTTTGCAGGCTATAGCCTTGAGATAATTGACATAATACATCTTAAATAATTCATTTCCATTCTATCTTCGGCTCCCTGTCTGGCTCCTGACCTATTTAGTGTTTATAGACGTTTAATACCACATGTAGCCTATTTGAAATTCTGAGTGCTTCTCACATTCACCTTTTCATGTTTATTAAAATACTTTTAATTGAAATCATATGGTTTGATTTGTCAATACTTCAAAACCAAATCATAGGTCCAGGTAGTCACAAAAATAGATGGGTGTAGGTTAAATTGTGATTTTATTAAATGGAGCAAATGTTGAGTTTTTTTCTCCTGTGAGTTCAAAGCGGTTGGTTGGAAAGGAGGTGGAGAGCTGCTCCATGAGCAAGTGCTGAACAGATTTCCAACCAGTCAACTCTCCTCACATACTCTGCCCAGTGTGTATCTCAGTCGCCCTTTGGTCCTAATACGATGTATCTCTGCTCACACTCCATGCTCCAGCCACGAGCTGTTCAGACGTCATATAGTTGAACGGGTCAGTGGCTTCTTAACCTGTACCGTGTGTGTGTTGTAATAGACTGAGACAAATTCAGCTGATTTTAAACAACTTTCAAGCCTCTTGTCCTCTACATTTTCACTTACGTTTTTCCTCCATGCTTAGATACAGACCAGAGATTTATCCTCTCCTCTAACAATAACCTACATCCTGGGCTGGATGATTACAGACCAGAGCTCTAACTATATCCTTTCCTCTAACAATAACCTACATCCTGGGCTGCATAACTACAGACCAGAGCTCTAACTATATCCTCTCTAACAATAACCTACATCCTGGGCTGCATGATTACAGACCAGAACTCTAGCCATACCCTCTCTAACAATAACCTACATCGTGGGCTGCATGATTACAGACCAGAGCTCTAACTATATCCTCTCTAACAATAACCTACATCCTGGGCTGCATAACTACAGACCAGAGCTCTAGCTATATCCTCTCTAACAATAACCTACATCCTGGGCTGCATGATTACAGACCAGAGCTCTAACAATATCCTCTCTAACAATAACCTACATCGTGGGCTGCATGATTACAGACCAGAGCTCTAACTATATCCTCTCTAACAATAACCTACATCCTGGGCTGCATGATTACAGACCAGAGCTCTAACTATATCCTCTCCTCTAACAATAACCTACATCCTGGGCTGCATGATTACAGACCAGAGCTCTAGCTATACCCTCTCTAACAACAACCTACATCCTGGGCTGCATGATTACAGACCAGAGCTCTAGCTATACCCTCTCTAACAACAACCTACATCCTGGGCTGCATGATTACAGACCAGAGCTCTAACTATACCCTCTCTAACAACAACCTACATCCTGGGCTGCATGATTACAGACCAGAGCTCGAGCTATATAATCTCCTTTAACAATAACCTACATCCTGGGCTGCATGATTACAGACCAGAGCTCTAGCTATATCCTCTCTAACAATAACCTACATCCTGGGCTGCATGATTACAGACCAGAGCTCTAGCCATATCCTCTCTAACAGTAACCTACATCCTGGGCTGCATAACTACAGACCAGAGCTCTAACTATACCCTCTCCTCTAACAATAACCTACATCCTGGGCTGCATGATTACAGACCAGAGCTCTAGCTATATCCTCTCTAACAATAACCTACATCCTGGGCTGCATAACTACAGACCAGAGCTCTAACTATACCCTCTCTAACAATAACCTACATCCTGGAATGCGTACCAAATGGCGCCAATGCTCTGGTCAAAAGCAGTGCAGTGTAGAGGAGAATAGGATGCCATTTGGGATGTACATAGTCATCAGTACTGGGTCTGGGCACATAAAGAGAAGGTTCATTAAACTCCATCTTCAGATATTAGATCACATTCCTTTTATAAGCTGCTGAGCAGTGAAGTGGAAAAACGTGATCTGATTAAGTATTCCAGAACACTGAAAAAAATGTGTGTGATGGAAAAAAGAAGCAGATCAATTGGAAAGGTTGTACATCTGATTTCTGGTAAAACATTATCACACCTGAATATGATAGTGATGCGTCCAAAATGTTATCCTATTCCCTATATAGTGCACTACTTTTGACCAGAGCACATGGGCCCTGGTGGAAAGTATTGCACTACTTAGTGCATAGGGTGCGATGTGGGAGGCAGGCATCATTTCCTCCTTCCTCTGGCTCCATTTTTTAAAGCATGTTCCAGCCCTTTTCAATAGGCATTCATCTCTACCCTCCTGCATTTAAGTAGAGGTGTAAAAACAGAGCAGGTGACTGGGAGTCGGCTGTGCTTGATGGTGTATATGTGATGTGTGATCCTCACTCTGAAAATACAGCTTGGTTTTCTTCATTGAAATATCAAATATGTATATTAGATATCACAAGTGTAGGGTACATACAGCAATATGGAGAGCCTGTTGTCTTCACCGTAATGCTCTTTTGTATGCAAATGAAATGGTCATTTAATTTGAAAGTATTTAAAAATGCATGCAATGAAAGCTATAATTGTTTTAATAGGATTAGACGTGATGTGCTCACCAAAACTGATGACATGGGAGGATTCAGCCTGATGACATGGGCTTTAGACATGGGAGGATTCAGCCTGATGACATGGGCTTTAGACATGTGAGGATTAAGCCTGATGACATGGGCTTTAGACATGGGAGGATTAAGCCTGATGACATGGGCTTTAGACATGGGAGGATTCAGACTGATGACATGGGCTTTAGACATGGGAGGATTAAGCCTGATGACATGGGCTTTAGACATGGGAGGATTCAGCCTGATGACATGGGCGTTAGACATGGGAGGATTCAGACTGATGATATGAGCTTTAGACATGGGAGGATTCAGACTGATGATATGGGCTTTAGACATGGGAGGATTCAGCCTGATGACATGGGCTTTAGACATGGGAGGATTCAGACTGATGATATGGGCTTTAGACATCGGAGGATTCAGCCTGATGACATGGGCTTTAGACATGGGAGGATTAAGCCTGATGACATGGGCTTTAGACATGGGAGGATTAAGCCTGATGACATGGGCTTTAGACATGGGAGGATTCAGACTGATGACATGGGCTTTAGACATGGGAGGATTAAGCCTGATGACATGGGCTTTAGACATGGGAGGATTCAGCCTGATGACATGGGCGTTAGACATGGGAGGATTCAGCCTGATGACATGGGCGTTAGACATGGGAGGATTCAGACTGATGATATGGGCTTTAGACATGGGAGGATTAAGCCTGATGACATGGGCTTTAGACATGGGAGGATTCAGCCTGGTGACATGGGCGTTAGACATGGGAGGATTCAGACTGATGATATGGGCTTTAGACATGGGAGGATTCAGCCTGATGACATGGGCTTTAGACATGGGAGGATTCAGCCTGATGACATGGGCTTTAGACATGGGAGGATTCAGCCTGATGACATGGGCTTTAGACATGGGAGGATTAAGCCTGATGACATGGGCTTTAGACATGGGAGGATTAAGCCTGATGACATGGGCTTTAGACATGGGAGGATTCAGCCTGATGACATGGGCTTTAGACATGGGAGGATTAAGCCTGATGACATGGGCTTTAGACATGGGAGGATTCAGCCTGATGACATGGGTTCACAAAGGCTTTTGAAACACAACTAAAGGTTTAAATGTGAGACGATTCAGCCTGAGCTTCTGTTCAGAGGAATTAACAGGGTGATAAACTATAATCAGTTGATTCAATGGCAAAGTTCAGTTTCAACGTTTATTCATGAACAGGTAAAAGGTGTAAAACAATACATTGAAAAACCACACAAGAATTACGATATGAGATAGAAACATGAGAATGCATCTATATACAGGTCAGTGTCAGTACCTTATTCAATGTGCAGGGGTCCTGGAGTGGTTGTATATACAGGTCAGTGTCAGTACCTTATTCAATGTGCAGGGGTACTGGAGTGGTTGTATATACAGGTCAGTGTTAGTACCTTATTCAATGTGCAGGGGTACTGGAGTGGTTGTATATACAGGTCAGTACCAGTACCTTATTCAATGTGCAGGGGTACTGGAGTGGTTGTATATACAGGTCAGTGTCAGTACCTTATTCAATGTGCAGGGGTACTGGAGTGGTTGTATATACAGGTCAGTGTCAGTACCTTATTCAATGTGCAGGGGTCCTGGAGTGGTTGTATATACAGGTCAGTGTCAGTACCTTATTCAATGTGCAGGGGTACTGGAGTGGTTGTATATACAGGTCAGTGTCAGTACCTTATTCAATGTGCAGGGGTACTGGAGTGGTTGTATATACAGGTCAGTGCCAGTACCTTATTGAATGTGCAGGGGTACTGGAGTGGTTGTATATACAGTACCTTATTCAATGTGCAGGGGTGCTGGAGTGGTTGTTTATACAGGTCAGTGTCAGTACCTTATTCAATGTGCAGGGGTACTGGAGTGGTTGTATATACAGGTCAGTACCAGTACCTTATTCAATGTGCAGGGGTACTGGAGTGGTTGTATATACAGGTCAGTGTCAGTACCTTATTCAATGTGCAGGGGTACTGGAGTGGTTGTTTATACAGGTCAGTGTCAGTACTTTATTCAATGTGCAGGGGTACTGGAGTGGTTGTATATACAGGTCAGTGCCAGTACCTTATTCAATGTGCAGGGGTGCTGGAGTGGTTGTATATACAGGTCAGTGTCAGTACTTTATTCAATGTGCAGGGGTACTGGAGTGGTTGTATATACAGGTCAGTGTTAGTACCTTATTCAATGTGCAGGGGTACTGGAGTGGTAGTATATACAGGTCAGTACCAGTACCTTATTCAATGTGCAGGGGTACTGGAGTGGTTGTTAAGACAGGTCAGTGCCAGTACCTTATTCAATGTGCAGGGGTGCTGGAGTGGTTGTATATACAGGTCAGTGTCAGTACTTTATTCAATGTGCAGGGGTACTGGAGTGGTTGTATATACAGGTCAGTGTTAGTACCTTATTCAATGCGCAGGGGTCCTGGAGTGGTTGTATATACAGGTCAGTACCAGTACCTTGTTCAATGTGCAGGGGTACTGGAGTGGTTGTATATACAGGTCAGTGTCAGTACCTTATTCAATGTGCAGGGGTCCTGGATTGGTTGTATATACAGGTCAGTGCCAGTACCTTGTTCAATGTGCAGGGGTACTGGAGTGGTTGTATATACAGGTCAGTGTCAGTACCTTATTCAATGTGCAGGGGTACTGGAGTGGTTGTATATACAGGTCAGTGTTAGTACCTTATTCAATGTGCAGGGGTACTGGAGTGGTTGTATATACAGGTCAGTGCCAGTACCTTATTCAATGTGCAGGGGTACTGGAGTGGTTGTATATACAGGTCAGTGCCAGTATCTTATTCAATGTGCAGGGGTACTGGAGTGGTTGTATATACAGGTCAGTGTTAGTACCTTATTCAATGTGCAGGGGTACTTGAGTGGTTGTATATACAGGTCAGTGTCAGTACTTTATTCAATGTGCAGGGGTACTGGAGTGGTTGTATATACAGGTCAGTACCAGTACCTTATTCAATGTGCAGGGGTACTGGAGTGGTTGTATATACAGGTCAGTGTTAGTACCTTATTCAATGTGCAGGGGTACTGGAGTGGTTGTATATACAGGTCAGTGTCAGTACCTTATTTATTGTGCAGAGGTACTGGAGTGGTTGTTTATACAGGTCAGTGTCAGTACCTTATTCAATGTGCAGGGGTACTGGAGTGGTTGTATATACAGGTCAGTGTTAGTACCTTATTCAATGTGCAGGGGTACTGGAGTGGTTGTATATACAGGTCAGTGTTAGTACCTTATTCAATGTGCAGGGGTACTGGAGTGGTTGTATATACAGGTCAGTGTCAGTACCTTATTTATTGTGCAGAGGTACTGGAGTGGTTGTTTATACAGGTCAGTGTCAGTACCTTATTCAATGTGCAGGGGTACTGGAGTGGTTAATACCTTAAATGTGACTGGTTGTAGGATATACATGTAGGATGTACTCTCAGATACAGTGCCTGGCAAAAGTATTCACCCCCCTTGATGTTTTTCCTATTTTGTTGCATTACAACCTTTAATTTAAATTGATTTTTATTTGGATTCCATGTAATAGACATACACAAAATAGTCGAAGTGAAATGAAAAAAGTAACTTGTTTTTTAAAATTCTAAAAAACAGAAAAGTGGTGCGTGCATATTCACCCCCTTTGCTATGAAGTCTCTAAATAAGATCCAGTGCAACCAATTACCTTCAGAAGTCACATAATTAGTTAAATAAAGTCCACCTGTGTGCAATCTAAGTGTCACATGATCTCAGCATATTTTATTTATTTTATTTAACCTTTATTTAACCAGGTAGGCTAGTTGAAAGCAAGTACTCATTTACAACTGCAACCTGGCCAAGATAAAGAAAATCAGTTTGACACAAACAACCCAGTTACACATGGAATAAACAAACACACAGTCAATAATACAGTAAAAAAAGTCTATTTACAGTATGTGCAAATGAGGTAGAGGATAAGGGAGGTAAGGCAATAAATAGGCAATGGTGGCGAAGTAATTACAATATACCATTTAAACACTGGAGTGGTAGATGTGCAGAAGATGAATGTGCAAGTAGAAATACTGGGGTGCAAAGGAGCAAGATAAATAAATACAGTATGGGGATGAGGTAGTTGGGTGGGCTATTTACAGATGGGCTATGTACAGGTGCAGTTATCTGTGAGCTGCTCTGACAGCTAGTGCTTAAAGCTAGTGAGGGAGATATGAATCTCTAGCTTCAGTGATTTTTGCAGTTCGTTCCAGGCATTGGCAGCAGAGAACTGGAAGGAAAGGTGGCCAAAGGAGGAAACTGGCTTTGGGAGTGACCAGTGAGATATACCTGCTGGAGCGCGTGCTATGGGTGGGTGCTGCTATGGTGACCAGTGACCTGAGATAAGGCGGTGCTTTACCTAGCGATGACCTGGAGCCAGTGGGTTGGGCGACGAGTAGGAAGCAAGGGCCAGCCAACGACAGCATCCAGGTCGCAGTGGTGGGTGGTATATGGGGCTTTGGTGACAAAACAGATGGCACTGTGATAGACTGCATCCAGTTTGTTGAGTAGAGTGTTGGAGGCTATTTTATAGATGACATCGCCGAAGTCGAGGATTGGTCGAATGGTCAGTTTTACGAGGGTATGTTTGGCAGCATGAGCAAAGGATGCTTTGTGAAATAGGAAGCCGATTCTATATTTAATTTTGGATTGGAGATGCTTAATGTGAGTCTGGAAAGAGAGTTTACAGTCTAGCCAGACACTTAGAATATGTGGACAACTACAAATACCTAAGTCAAAACCGTCCAGAGTAGTGATGCTGGATGGGCGGGCAGGTGCAGGCAGCGATCGGTTGAAGAGCATGCATTTAGTTTTACTTGCATTTAAGACCAGTTGGAGGCCATGAAGGAGAGTTGTATGGCATTGAAGTGCATCTGGAGGTTAGTTAAGTGTCCAAAGAAGGGCCAGAAGTATACAGAATGGTTTCCTCTGCGTAGAGGTGAATCAGAGAATCACCAGCAGCAGGAGCAACATCATTGATGTATACAGAGAAGAGTCGGCCCGAGAATTGAACCCTGAGAAGGTACGGTGGGATTCGGAATGGTCGGTAATCAGTTTATCTTGGCTTTCGAAGACTTTAGAAAGGCAGCGTAGGATAGATATAGGTCTGTAGCAGTTTGGGTCTAGAGTGTCTCCCCCTTTGAAGAGGGGGATGATCGCGGTAGCTTTCCAATCTTTGGGAATCTCAGATGATATGAGAGGTTGAACAGGCTAGTAATAAGGGATGCAAGAATTTCGGCAGATCATTTTAGATAGAGAGGGTCCAGATTGTCTAGCCCGGCTGATTTGTAGTGGTCCAGATTTTGCAGCTCTTTCAAAACATTAACTATCTGGATTTGGGTGAAGGAGAAATGGAGGAGGCTTGGGCGAGTTGCTGTGGGGTGTGCAGGGCGGTTGACCGGGGTAGCCAGGGGGAAAGCATGGCCAACCATAGAAAAATGCGTATTGAAGTTCTCAAAAGGATTTATCGGTGGTGACAGTATTTCCTAGCCTCAGTGCAGTGGGCAGCTGGGAGGAGGTGCTCTTATTCTCGATGGACTTCAGTGTCACAGAACTTTACAGTGTACCAGAACTTTGAGTTTGTGCTACAGGATGCAAATTTCTGTTTGAAAAAGCTAGCCTTAGCTTTCCAACTGCCTGTGTATATTGGTTCCTAACTTCCCTGAAAAGTTGCATATCACAGGGGCTGCTCGATGCTAATGCAGAACGCCACCGGATGTTTTTGTGCTGGTCAAGGGCAGTCAGGTCTGGAGTGAACCAATGGCTATATCTGTTCCTGGTTCTACCTTTTTTGAATGGTGCATACTTATTTAAGATGGTGAGGAAGGCACTTAAAAGAAATAACCAGGCATTCTCTACTGACTGAATGAGGTCAATATCCTCCCAGGATACCTGGGTCAGGTCGATACGTGCCAGGTTGATACGAAGTTGTGGAGAAATACAAATCAGGGTTAAAAAATATTAATATATATAAAAAAATATATAATTTAATTAATTAATTAAAATTAATTAATTAATTACAAAATTACAAAATATCCGAAACTTTGAAAATCCCACGGAGCACCATTTAAATACATTAAACATTTTAAAGAATATGCCACCACAACAAACCTGCCCAGAGAAGGCCTGCCCACCAAAACTCATGGACCAGGCAAGGAGGGCATTAATCAAAGAGGCAACAAAGAGACCAAAGATAACCCTGAAGAAGCTGCAAAGCTCCACAGCAGATTGGAGTATCTGTCCACAGGACCACCTTCAGCCATGCACTCCACAGAACTGGGCTTTATGGAAGAGTGGCCAGAAAAAACCTCTCATCAACCCGAGAACACCATCCATGATGCTGCCACCACCATGCTGTGGGGATGTTTTTTTTTTTATTATTATTATTATTATTATTTTTTAAATCGGCAGGGACTGGGAATCTGGTCAGAATTCATGGAATGATGGATGGCGCTAAATACAGGGAAATTCTTGAGGGAAAACCTGTTTCAGTCTTCGAGCGATTTTAGACTGGGACGGAGGTTCACCTTCCAGCAGGACAATGACCCTAAGCATACTGCTAAAGCAACACGCGAGTGGTTTAAGGGGAAACATTTAACGGTCTTTGAATGGCCTAGTCAAAGTCCAGACCTCAATCCAATTGAGAATCTGTGATATGACAAAGATTGCTGTACACAAGTGGAACCCATCCAACTTGAAGGAGCTAGAGCAGTTTTGCCTTGTTGAATAATGGCCAAAATTCCCAGTGGCTAGATGTGCCAAGCTTATAGAGACATATCCTAAGAGACTTGCATCTGTAATTGCTGCATACGGTGGCTCTACAAAGTTTTGACTTTGGGGTATTGAATAGTTATGTACGCTCAAGTTCTGTTTTTTTGTCTTATTTTTTGTTTCACAAGAAAAAAATATTTTGCATCTTCAAAGTGGTAGGCATGTTGTGTAAATCAAATGATACAAACCCCCCAAAAATCTATTTTAATTCCAGGCTGTAAGGCAACAATACAGGAAAAATGCCAAGGGGGATGAATAGTTTCGCAAGCCACTGTACCTTATGTCATTAAAAGTCTGGAGGAACTTGACAAGGATTACCTGTTTCCACTCCTGTCTTTCTAATCAACAAGCTTATAGCTTCACACAATGGATACTTCTTTAGCTCAGGTCATCCTCACAGACAAACCAGAATCCTCTATGACAGCCAGTGTGCCTGTTTTATATCAAGCCCTTGTCCAATTCGTTTTCTGTAAGTCCATGGACATTTAACAGGTTCACTGCTTAGGGGGAATGCTGTATGGAGTGTGCTGGATGTCTCAATCTCTTGTTTAGCCTGATGGCTGTTTGACTGATGGCCTTGTAAACCCCCAGCCTATAACTTAATCCGCACAGAAGTGCCAGCGTATGTACGTGGACACACACACACACACCCACACCCACACCTTCCCGTATAGTAAAAAGGGGTTTCCATGGATACTTTGAGAAGCACTGTCCAGTGTATTTAATATTCATCTATCTGTTGTAGGTCACTCTGTTGACAGACTGGTGTGGGTCACTCTGTTGACAGACTGGTGTGGGTCACTCTGTTGACAGACTGGTGTGGGTCACTCTGTTGACAGACTGGTGTGGGTCACTCTGTTGACAGACTGGTGTGGGTCACTCTGTTGACAGACTGGTGTGGGTCACTCTGTTGACAGACTGGTGTGGGTCACTCTGTTGACAGACTGGTGTGGGTCACTCTGTTGACAGACTGGTGTGGGTCACTCTGTTGACAGACTGGTGTGGGTCACTCTGTTGACAGACTGGTGTGGGTCACTCTGTTGACAGAGTGGTTGAAATACAACAGGTTAACCCACGATACAGTCAGACACAATATATTATTAAAAAAGTAATTCAACTCTGAGTTAAATACACTGCTCAAAAAAATATGGACTCCTCATGGAGTCTGTTTCTGACCGTTTGAGCAGACACATGCACATTTGTGGCCTGCTGGAGGTCATTTTGCAGGGCTCTGGCAGTGCAACTCCTTGCACTAAGGCGGAGGTACCGGTCCTGCTGCTGGGTTGTTGCCCTCCTACGGCATCCTCCACGTCTCCTGATGTGCTGGCCTGTCTCCTGGTAGCGCCTGCATGCTCTGGACACTATGCTGACAGACACAGCAAACCTTTTTGCCACAGTTCGCATTGATGTGCCATCCTGGATGAACTGCACTACCTGAGCCACTTGTGTGGGTTGTAGACTCCGTCTCATGCTACCACTAGAGTGAGAGCACCGCCAGCATTCAAAAGTGACCAAAACATCAGCCAGGAAGCATAGGAACTGAGAAGTGGTTTGTGGTCACCACCTGCAGAATCACTCCTGTTATGGGGGGTGTCTTGCTAATTGCCTATAATTTCCACCTTTTGTCTATTCCATTTGCACAACAGCATGTGAAATTTATTGTCAATCAGTGTTGCTTCCTAAGTGGACAGTTTGATTTCACAGAAGTGTGATTGACTTGGAGTTACATTGTGTTGTTTAAGTGTTCCCTTTATTTTTTTGAGCAGTGTATGTTTTACCACCTGATATTGTTGAGTATATTTCCAGCTACATGCACAATGTCTTGCTTTGTCGTCTTCTTGAGTCAATGTATTCAGCTGGAACCAATTATGATGTTTAATTATATAGAACAACATCTATGAGTCATCTAACATCTAACCCCCCATCCTCTGTAAACCGTTGGAGATTGGGAAAACACGTACAAAGTTAAGATTTCTCTGTAAGCATAGCTACATTTTCATTGCCAGTGATGCTTAGAATTTGTCAGAGTTCATTTTCAAATTGCATTTCACATTTTGATTACGTTTTGCTTGCATGATAAACTGCATTTTAGTTTCATCATCATATTGGTGACTTTTGAAAAGTCCTCAAACAGAGCTATAAGTGAGACAATATTCCAAGTGTAGAACCAGGGGGTTGCTATAGGCTCTTTATCAAACTGCTCACCACAAATAATATAGTCATTAGAATAATTACACATTAAAGTGAAACAGCCAGCTTTGCTACTAGCCTATTACAACAGTGTTAAAGGATTGGGTCACATTTAAAAAAATCTCTATTTTGAGAAATAGCATGTTTTGCTGCTACTCTGTGTTGCCCACACAGCACAGCTGATAGGGGAACAACATGGAATATCACGTTGTGGAAAAAGCTCAGAATTACACAATTGCATGTGTACTGCAACGGTATTAACCTGTCTAGGATCAGCGTGGCGCTAGCGGCACTCCCCCCCCCCCCCCACTGAAAAACCAGTGCCGCGAAATTCAAAAAAAATATTTTTTTAAAATATTTAACTTTCACACATTAAAGTCCAATACAGCTAATGAAAGACACAGATCTTATGAATCCAGTCAACATTTCCGATTTTTAAAATGTTTTACAGGGAAGACACAATATGTAAAGATGTACATCTATTACCTAAAAACACATTAGCATAATCCACCATCTTTTATTTGTCCACCAACACCAGTAGCCATCACCAATTCGGCTAAACTAAGATATTTATAGCCCCTAACCAACAAAAAAACTCATTAGATGACAGTCTGATAACATATTTATGGTATGGGATAGGTTTTGTTAGAAAAAAGTGCATATTTCAGGTATATGGCATAGTTTACAATTGCACCCACCATCACAAATGGACTAGAATAATTACAATGAGCAACGTGTTTACCTAACTACTAATCATCAAACATTTCGTAAAAATACACAGCATACACGAATCGAAAGACACAGATCCTGTGAATACAGACAATATTTCAGATTTTCTAAGTGTCTTACAGCGAAAACACAATAAATCGTTATATTAGCTTAGCACATAGCAATTAGCAGCCCAGCATTGATTCTAGCCAAAGTGAGCGATAAAAGTCAACATCGCCAAAAGATATTAATTTTTTCACTAACCTTCTCAGAATTCTTCCGATGACACTCCTGTAACATCACATTACAACATGCATATACAGTTTGATCGAAAATGTTTATATTTAGCCACCAAAATCATGGTTAGACAATGTGAAATGTAGACAAGCTGGTAAAGAAAACGTCCTTGCGCCACTTAGACAGTGATCTACTCTTATACATAAATACTCATAAACGTGACTAAAAAATATAGGGTGGACAGGGATTGATAGACAATTTAATTCTTAATACAATTGCGTTATTACATTTTTTAATTTATCCTTACTTTTCAATACAGTTTGCGCCAAGCGAAGCTACGTCAAAAAACATGGCGTCCTAAGCCACTAAAATGTTTCGACAGAAACACGATTTATCATAATAAAAATGTCCTACCTTGAGCTGTTCTTCCATCAGTATCTTGGGCAAAGGATCCTTTCTTGGGAGAAATCGTCTTTTGGTGGAAAGCTGTCCTCTTGCCATGTGGAAATGTCAACTACGTTCGGGATGAACTGAAAAGCGTGCCCAACTTTTCACATCGTTGCAAAAATAAATGTCCCAAAATCGCACTAAACGGATATAAATTGCTATAAAACGCTTTAAATTAACTACTTTGTGATGTTTGTAACTCCTATAACGAGTGAAAAGATGACCGGAGAAATATAACAGGCTAAACTAACGCTTGGAACAGGAGAGGGTCGGTGTCTTCCACGCGCGTTACGCAGCAAGAAAAGACTTGCTAGCTAAAGGTTTTTTTCATTTGTAGGGCCTGTGAACGAGCAATCGAGCCCGTTGGAATCGTCATCACGTAAAGGCATCCAGGGGAAGACGTAAGAAGTGTCCGTATAGTCATAGCAACGACAGTGCCCGTTTAAATGACTTCAGAAAAGTGGCCAACGTTTCTCAAATCTGACTCCATGTCAGGGAAATTGCTGTAGAATGGGCTCTGTTCCACTTAGAGACAAAATTTCAACTCCTATAGAAACTATAGACTGTTTTCTATCCAATAATAATAATAATATGCATATTGTACGATCAAGGATTTTGTGGGAAGCCGTTTAAAAAATTAGCCACATTAGCATAAATAGTCTAAACAGCGCCCCCATCCCCAACAGGTTAATTAGAGAAAGGTAAAGAAGATTTTGTTTGGGCGCCAGGCAGGTATTAACTTCTTGCAACTATAGGGGGTGCTGTTTCGTATTAGCATAATTTGCTCTACAGATTAAACTGCCTAGTACTCAATTCTTGCTCGTACAATATGCATATTATTATTATTATTGGATAGAAAACACTCTCTAGTTTCTATAGCCGTTGGAATTTTGTCTCTGAGTGAAACAGAACTCATTCTACAGCACTTTTCCTGATATGGAGTCAGATTTCAGACATCTTGGCCACTGATCTGGAGTCAGTTTAAAGGTCACTGTAAATGCTATGGAGAAACAGACACTGCTTACGTCTTCCCCTGGGTGTCAGTACGTGATGACGATTTGAATGGAGTCGATTGCGCAATCAGTGCCTCTATAAATCACCAAATACCAGAAGTAACTTCCTTTGGCTGCCTGCACCTGGCGCGCAAAGGACATCGGTTTCGCCTCCTTCCAAGCTTTAGTTTAGCCAGTAATATTTCTCCGGTCATATTTTTACTCGTTATAGGTGTTAACCTGTCTAGGATCAGCGTGGCGCTAGCGGCACACCCCCCCCCCCCCACCACTGAAAAACCAGTGCCGCGAAATTCAAAAAAAATATTTTTTTAAAATATTTAACTTTCACACATTAAAGTCCAATACAGCTAATGAAAGACACAGATCTTGTGAATCCAGTCAACATTTCCGATTTTTAAAATGTTTTACAGGGAAGACACAATATGTAAAGATGTACATCTATTACCTAAAAACACATTAGCATAATCCACCATCTTTTATTTGTCCACCAACACCAGTAGCCATCACCAATTCGGCTAAACTAAGATATTTATAGCCCCTAACCAACAAAAAAACTCATTAGATGACAGTCTGATAACATATTTATGGTATGGGATAGGTTTTGTTAGAAAAAAGTGCATATTTCAGGTATATGGCATAGTTTACAATTGCACCCACCGTCACAAATGGACTAGAATAATTACAATGAGCAACGTGTTTACCTAACTACTAATCATCAAACATTTCGTAAAAATACACAGCATACACGAATCGAAAGACACAGATCCTGTGAATACAGACAATATTTCAGATTTTCTAAGTGTCTTACAGCGAAAACACAATAAATCGTTATATTAGCTTAGCACATAGCAATTAGCAGCCCAGCATTGATTCTAGCCAAAGTGAGCGATAAAAGTCAACATCGCCAAAAGATATTAATTTTTTCACTAACCTTCTCAGAATTCTTCCGATGACACTCCTGTAACATCACATTACAACATGCATATACAGTTTGATCGAAAATGTTTATATTTAGCCACCAAAATCATGGTTAGACAATGTGAAATGTAGACAAGCTGGTAAAGAAAAAGTCCTTGCGCCACTTAGACAGTGATCTACTCTTATACATAAATACTCATAAACGTGACTAAAAAATATAGGGTGGACAGGGATTGATAGACAATTTAATTCTTAATACAATTGCGTTATTACATTTTTTAATTTATCCTTACTTTTCAATACAGTTTGCGCCAAGCGAAGCTACGTCAAAAAACATGGCGTCCTAAGCCACTAAAATGTTTCGACAGAAACACGATTTATCATAATAAAAATGTCCTACCTTGAGCTGTTCTTCCATCAGTATCTTGGGCAAAGGATCCTTTCTTGGGAGAAATCGTCTTTTGGTGGAAAGCTGTCCTCTTGCCATGTGGAAATGTCAACTGCGTTCGGGATGAACTGAAAAGCGTGCCCAACTTTTCACATCGTTGCAAAAATAAATGTCCCAAAATCGCACTAAACGGATATAAATTGCTATAAAACGCTTTAAATTAACTACCTTATGATGTTTTTAACTCCTATAACGAGTGAAAAGATGACCGGAGAAATATAACAGGCTAAACTAACGCTTGGAACAGGTGCGCGCCGGTGTCCTCTAGGCTCATGACGCAGCTCCCAAAGAATGACTAGCTTCAGGGTTTTTTCATTTGTAGGGCCTGTGAACGCGCAATCGACCCCGTTGGAATCGTCATCACGTAAAGGCATCCAGGGGAAGACGTAAGAAGTGTCCGTATAGTCATAGCAACGACAGTGCCCTTTTAACTGACTTCAGAAAAGTGGCCAACATTTCTCAAATCTGACTCCATGTCAGGGAAATTGCTGTAGAATGGGCTCTGTTCCACTTAGAGACAAAATTTCAACTCCTATAGAAACTATAGACTGTTTTCTATCCAATAATAATAATAATATGCATATTGTACGATCAAGGATTTTGTGGGAAGCCGTTTAAAAAATTAGCCAAATTAGCATAAATAGTCTAAACAGCGCCCCCATCCCCAACAGGTTAAGTTCCTTGTTCAGAACATGAGAACATATGAAAGCTGGTGGTTCCTTTTAACATGAGTCTTCAATATTCCCAGGTAAGAAGTTTTAGGTTGTAGTTGTTATAGGACTATTTCTCTCTGTACAATTTGTATTTCATATACCTTTGACTATTGGATGTTCTTATAGGCACTTTAGTATTGCCAGTGTAACAGTATAGCTTCCATCCCTCTCCTCGACGCTACCTGGGCTCGAACCAGGAACACATCGACAACATCCACCCTCGAAGCAGCGTTACCCATGCAGAGGAAGGGGAACAACTACTCCAAGTCTCAGAGCGAGTGACGTTTGAAACGCTATTAGCGCACACCCCGCTAACTAGCTAGCCATTTCACATCGGTTACACCAGCCTAATCTCGGGAGTTGATAGGCTTGAATTCATAAACAGCAGAGCTGCTGGCAAAACGCACGAAAGTGCTGTTTGAATGAATGCTTACGAGCCTGCTGTTGCCCACCATCGCTCAGTCAGACTTCTCTATCAATTCATAGACATAATTATGACATAACACACAGAAATACGAGCCTTAGGTCATTAATATGGTCGAATCCGGAAACTATCATCTCGAAAACAAAACATTTATTCTTTCAGTGAAATACGGAACCGTTCCGTATTTTATCTAACGGGTGGCATCCATCAGTCTAAATATTCCTGTTACATTGCACAACCTTCAATGTTATGTCATAATTACGTAAAATTCTGGCAAATTAGTTCGCAATGAGCCTAGGCGGCCCAAACTGTTGCATATACCCTGACTCTGCGTGCAATGAACGCAAGAGAAGTGACACAATTTCACCCGGTTAATATTGCCTGCTAACCTGGATTTCTTTTAGCTAAATATGCAGGTTTAAAAATATATACTTCTGTGTATTGATTTTAAGAAAGTCATTGATGTTTATGGTTCGGTACACGTTGGAGCAACGACAGTTCTTTTTCGCGAATGCGCACTGCATCGATTATATGCAACGTAGGACACGCTAGATAAACTAGTAATATCATCAACCATCTGTAGTTATAACTAGTGATTATGATTGATTGATTGTTTTTTATAAGATAAGTTTAATGCTAGCTAGCAACTTACCTTGGCTTCCTACTGCATTCGCATAACAGGCGGGCTCCTCATCAGGCAGGTGGTTAGAGCGTTGGACTAGTTAACCGTAAAGGTTGCAAGATTGAATCCCTGAGCTGACAAGGTAAAAATCTGTCGTTCTGCCCCTGAACAAGGCAGTTAACCCACCGTTCCTCGGCGTCATTGAAAATAAGAATGTGTTCTTAACTGACTTGCCTAGTTAAATAAAGGTGTAAAAAAATAATATAATAATAAAAATGTAAAAAATAGGCAAAATCGGCATCCAAGATTAGCGATTTCGGATTGTTATGAGAACTTGAAATCGGCCCTAATTAATCGGCCATTCCGATTAATCGGTCGACCTCTACCCTAGAGAGGTTAATAGGCTGACACATTAACTTTAGCTACAGAACATCTCACCACCATGTGTTTCCATCTCCTCCTCTCGCCTTAATTTCTTTCTCCAGCGTACAGAAGTGTTATCAACTGTTTAATGAAATATGTTTCCTTGTGAAATGTTACTATCAATGTTCCCGAACAGATTTCACTTGGTCTCCCAAATTAAGCACTGGGTTGCTGCAGGAACACGGTTGGAGAGCCCATGGCATAGGGTTTGGGCATATTATCACCTGTTTTGCAACACAATTACCGGAGTAACCTGTCAGACATGAGTGAAAAATGTGCTGGTGGGAAAGTGGCCTCCATTTGCTCCTCCAGTGCATAAGGATGACAAGTCTTTTTTGTCTTGCCCGTTTCATAACGGGCATTTCTAAATCAAAAACATTTGTACATATTAGTAAAGTCAAGATTAAATTGAGAATAGTCTGATGGGTGAAAATATGATAGCTTAATGAGAGAACATGTGCAGCCTGAGGCAATTTTTTTTTTTTTTATTTAACCTTAATTTAACCAGGTAGGCCAGTTGAGAACAAGTTCTAATTTACAACTGCGACCTGGCCAAGATAAAGCGAAGCAGTTTGACAAAAAAACTATTGAGTTACACAAACAAAAGCGCAGTCAATAACACAATAGAAAAATCTATGTACAGTGTGTGCAAATGTAGACGAGTAGGGAGGTAAGGCAATAAATAGGCCATGGAGGCAAAATCTTTACAATTTAGCATTAACACTGGAATGATAGATGTGCAGATGATGATGTGCAAGTAGAGATACTGGGGTGCAAAAGAGCAAGAGGATAAATAACTGTATGGGGATGAGGTAGTTGGGAGACTGAAAAGAGTTGGCATTGGTCCTCAGATCCTCAAAAAGTTCTACATCTGCACCATCGAGAGCTTCCTGACAGGTTGCATCACCGCCTGGTATGGCAACTGCTCGGCCTTCGACCGCAAGGCACTACAGAGGGTAGTGCGTACAGCCCAGTACATCACTGGGGCCAAGCTTCCTGCCATCCAGGACCTCTATACGAGGCGGTGTCAGAGGAAGGCCCTAAACATTTTCAAAGACTCCAGCCACCCTAGTCATGGACTGTTCTCTCTGCTACTGCATGGCAAGCGGTACTGGAGCGCCAAGTCTAGATCCAAATGGCTTCTTAACAGCTTCTACCATCAAGCCATAAGACTCCTGAACAGCTAATCAAAGGGCTACCCAGACCCCTCTTTTACTCTGCTGCTACTTCTCTTTTTTTATTATCTTTGCATAGTCACTTTAACCTGTCTAGGATGAGCGTGCCGCTAGCGGCACCCCCCCCCCACCCCCACTGAAAAGGCAGAGCCGCGAAATTCAAAAAAAATATTTTTTTTAAATATTTAACTTTCACACATTAAAGTCCAATACAGCTAATGAAAGACACAGATCTTGTGAATCCAGTCAACATGTCCGATTTTTAAAATGTTTTACAGGGAAGACACAATATGTAAAGATGTACATCTATTACCTAAAAACACATTAGCATAATCCACCATCTTTTATTTGTCCACCAACACCAGTAGCTATCACCAATTCGGCTAAACTAAGATATTTATAGCCCCTAACCAACAAAAAAACTCATCAGATGACAGTCTGATAACATATTTATGGTATGGGATAGGTTTTGTTAGAAAAAAGTGCATATTTCAGGTAGATGGCATAGGTTACAATTGCACCCACCGTCACAAATGGACTAGAATAATTACAATGAGCAACGTGTTTACCTAACTACTAATCATCAAACATTTCGTAAAAATACACAGCATACACTAATCGAAAGACACAGATCCTGTGAATACAGACAATATTTCAGATTTTCTAAGTGTCTTACAGCGAAAACACAATAAATCGTTATATTAGCATAGCACATAGCACATAGCAGCCCAGCATTGATTCTAGCCAAAGTGAGCGATAAAAGTCAACATCGCCCAAAAGATATTAATTTTTTCACTAACCTTCTCAGAATTCTTCCGATGACACTCCTGTAACATCATATTACACAATCCATATAGAGTTTGATTGAAAATGTTTATATTTAGCCACCAAAATCATGGTTAGACAATGTGAAATGTAGCTCAGCTGGTCAGAAAATGTCCTTGCGCCACTTAGACAGTGATCTACTCTTATACATAAATACTCATAAACGTGACTAAAAAATATAGGGTGGACAGGGATTGATAGACAATTTAATTCTTAATACAATTGCGGAATTACATTTTTTAAATTATCCTTACTTTTCAATACAGTTTGCGCCAAGCGAAGCTACGTCAAAAAACATGGCGTCCTAAGCCACTAACATTTTTCGACAGAAACACGATTTATCATAATAAAAATGTCCTACTTTGAGCTGTTCTTCCATCAGTATCTTGGGCAAAGGATCCTTTCTTGGGAGTAATCGTCTTTTGGTGGAAAGCTGTCCTCTTGCCATGTGGAAATGCCAACTGCGTTCGGGATGAACTGAAAAGCGTGCCCAGCTATTCACATCGTTTCAAAAATAAATGTCCCAAAATCGCACTAAACGGATATAAATTGCTATAAAACGCTTTAAATTAACTACCTTATGATGTTTTTAACTCCTATAACGAGTAAAAAGATGACCGGAGAAATATAACAGGCTAAACTAACGCTTGGAACAGGAGCGGGTCGGTGTCCTCCACGCGCGTTACGCACCAAGAAAAGACTTGCTAGCTACAGGGTTTTTTAATTTATAGTGCCTGTGAACGCGCAATCGACCCCATTGAAATCGTCATCACGTAAAGGCATCCAGGGGAAGACGTAAGCAGTGTCCGTATAGTCATAGCAATAACAGTGCCCTTTTAACTGACTCCAGAACAGTGGCCAACATTTCTGAAATCTGACTCCATGTCAGGGAAATTGCTGTAGAATGGGCTCTGTTCCACTTAGAGACAAAATTTCAACTCCTATAGAAACTATAGACTGTTTTCTATCCAATAATAATAATAATATGCATATTGTACGATCAAGGATTTTGTGGGAAGCCGTTTCAAAAATTACACGATTAGCATAAATAGTCACAACAGCGCCCCCATCCTCAACAGGTTAATAAGTCTACCTACAATATAACCTCAATTATCTTGACTAACCGGTGCCCCCACACTGTGACTCTGTCACGACTCCGACCGAGGCAGGCTCTCCTTCCCGTTCGGGTGGCCCTCGGCGGTCGTCGTCACCGGCCTATTAGCTGCCACTGATTTTTTTCTCCCCCTCCTTATGTGTTTATTGGTTACACCTGTTTTGTGTTTGTTCTAATTAGTTGGGCTTTATTAGTCAGCCGGCCCGCTCATTTCTTTGTGCGAGATTGTTTATTGTAAGCCTGGTGTTTGTTATCAGACGTTATGTGTTTGTGTATGTTCGTGTATAGTGCTGGACTGTTTTCGTTCCCTGTGTCTGGGGCAGTTTATTTTGAGCACCCAGTGTTGAGTGGGGTGGCCGAGGTTCACCGTGTTGCATTAAAACCTCTTGAGAGTATAGGGGGTGCTGTTTCGACTTAGCGAAAATTGGTCTCCAAATTAAACTGCCTAGTACTCAATTCTTGCTCTTACAATATGCATATTATTATTATTATTGGATAGAAAACACTCTCTAGTTTCTATAACCGTTGGAATTATGTCTCTGAGTGAAACAGAACTCATTCTACAGCACTTTTCCTAACAGGGAGTGAGATTTCAGAAATCTTGGCCCCTGTTCCCAGGTCAGTTTTAATGTCCCTGTGAATGCTATGGGGATACAAACACTGCCTACACCTTCCTCTAGATGTCAGTAAGCGGTGACAATTTGAATGGAGTCGATTGAGCAATCTGGGCCTGTATAAAAGACCAAAGGGCGGAAGTACATTTCTTTTCCTCCCTGCGCCTGACGCACGATGGACGTCGGACTGGCCTCCTTCCAAGCTTTGGTTTAGCCAGTAATATATCTCCGGTCATGTTTTTACTCGTTATAGGTGTTAAAAACGTCATAAGGTAGTTAATTTAAACCGTTTTATAGCAATTTATATCCATTTAGTGCGATTTTCTGGCATTTCTTTGTGACGCACTTCCAAGAGTTGGGCACTTTTCCAGTACATGCCGAACGTTAGTGGCCATTTCGACAGGACAAGAGGACATCTTTCGACCAAAAGACGATTAGACCGGAGAAAGGATACATTGCCCAAGATTCTGATGGAAGTTCAGCTAATAGTAAGAACCATTTATGATGATAAATCGTTGTTCTGTTGAAAAATGTTAAACGCATATTCCGCCATTTTCTTTGGGGTAGCTTCGCTTTGGCGCACCCTGTATTGCACAGTAGGATAATAAAAAAAAAATGAAATTCAGCGATTGCATTAAGAACTAATTTGTCTTTCAATTGCTGTCCACCCTGTATTTTTTAGTCAAGTTTATGATTATTTATTCATTAGACTAGATCACTGTCCAAGATGGCGCCCGACATTTTCAGGACAGTTTTGCTACTATTCTCGTTGTATAACCACGTTTTTTTGTGGCTAAATATGGACATTTTCGAACAAACTCTATATGTATGTTGTAATATGATGTTACAGGAGTGTCATCGGAAGAATTCTGAGAAGGTTAGTGAAAAAATTAATACATTTTGGTGGTGATAATGCTATCGCTCTTTTTGCCTTGAATCAATGCTGGGGTAATGTTTGCACATGTGGTATGCTAATATAACGATTTATTGTGTTTTCACTGTAAGACACTTAGAAAATCTGAAATATTGTCTGGATTCACAGGATCTGTGTCTTTCAATTACTGTACGCTGTGTATTTTTAAGAAATGTTTTATGATTAGTAATTAGTTAATACACGTTGCTCTCTGTATTTATTCTAGTCGAGTTGTGATGGTGGGTGCAATTTTAAACTATGATTTCTACCTGAAATATGCAAATTTTTCTAACAAAACCTATCCTATACAATAAATATGTTATCAGACTGTCATCTGATGAGGTTTTGTCTTTGTTAGTGGCTATCAATATCTTTATTGGGCCGAATTGGTGATAGCTACTGGTGGAGAGAAAAAATGGTGGACAAAGAAAAATGGTGTCTTTTGCTAACGTGGTTAGCAAATAGATTTACATATTGTGTCTTCCCTGTAAAACATTTTACAAATCAGAAATGATTGCTGGATTCACAAGAAGTGGATCTTTCATCTGGTGTCTTGGACTTGTGATTGAATGATATTTAGATGCTAGTATTTACTTGTGACGCTATGCTAGCTATGCTATTCAGCTTTTTTACTGGTGGGGGTGGAGGGGGGTGCTCCCGGATCTGGGTTTCTGAAGCGGTAGAAGTTAAATGATCATTATATTGAACTCTCTGTTTTCCTGCGCCTGACTTCGCATTCCGACACCCAGTACCTTACAGACTCTATACCGGTACCCCCTGTATATAGCCTCGCTATTGTTATTTTACTGCTGCTGTTTAATTATTTGTTACTTTTATTTTCTACTTATCTATTTTTTTTCTTAACACTTGTTTCTTAAAACTTGTTGGTTAAGGGCTTGTAACCATTGTTGGTTAAGGGCTTGTAAGTAAGCTTTTCCCTGTTGTATTTGTCTACACCTGTTGGATTTGCACATGTGACGAATACAATTTGATTTGATGTATGGGGTATGTATGGGTATACTGTATAGTATTATAGGTTATATATCTTAAATCTTGTACTGTAGATCATATTTCAAATCCTTGAACAGAAAAGTCCTTATGAGCAGTAAAAAAAAAAGGAAGATATATTTTTCTCATTGTCCTTTTCACGTAATTGTGGTTCTTTATTAACCAACATCACACAGACCGTTTCAACATTTTAAGCCACTGTGTGACTGGAAGATGTTCTAATGCTAGCATGCTGCTCAGGGATGAGTGGAGAGAGGAGAAGGGACTCATCCATACATTTCCTATGGTGTGTAGGGGAGAGGGAGCGTGTTTGTGTGTGTGATACATTCTAAAAGTCCCCTCATGCTACAATGAGCGCATGTTTACTGACAGTACCACAATCACCCGCTACCTCAGAGACCACAGGCTCCTTCAGGGGCTCTTGGGGGTACAGTGCTGCAACATTAACAGGCTCCTTTAGGGGCCTTCTGGGGCCACACACACACACACACACACACACACACACACACACACACACACACACACACACACACACACACACACACACACACACACACACACACACACACACACACACACACAAACCTTTAGGTGCCACATCGCTGCTACATTAATGCATGGGGCCCTGTCTCATTATTCATAATAAATGGTGTTACTGTAGGGGAACACCGCTGGTGTGTGGGTGTGTGTGTGTTTGAACACCACTGGGACGGGAGCCAAGAAAGGAGGAAAACATGACTTCTGCAGCACCTTTAGCATGCCAGGTTAGTATTCCCTCTCCAAGTGGCTGCTGCAGCACCTTTAGCATGCCAGGTTAGTATTCCCTCTCCAAATGGCTGCTGCAGCACCTTTAGCATGCCAGGTTAGTATTCCCTCTCCAAGTGGCTGCTGCAGCACCTTTAGCATGCCAGGTTAGTATTCCCTCTCCAAATAGCTGCTGCAGCACCTTTAGCATGCCAGGTTAGTATTCCCTCTCCAAGTGGCTGCTGCAGCACCTTTAGCATGCCAGGTTAGTATTCCCTCTCCAAGTGGCTGTTGCAGCACCTTTAGCATGCCAGGTTAGTATCCCCTCTCCAAGTAGCTGCTGCAGCACCTTTAGCATGCCAAGTTAGTATTCCCTCTCCAAATGGCTGCTGCAGTACCTTTAGCATGCCAGGTTAGTATTCCCTCTCCAAATGGCTGCTGCAGCACCTTTAGCATGCCAGGTTAGTATTCCCTCTCCAAATGGCTGCTGCAGTACCTTTAGCATGCCAGGTTAGTATTCCCTCTCCAAATGGCTGCTGCAGCACCTTTAGCATGCCAGGTTAGTATTCCCTCTCCAAGTGGCTGCTGGTTGGCTGGATGGAGGGGACAAGCCACCATCATTAAGCTAAAGCACTGTAGAGTCTGTATGAGAGGCAGAGCCCTAATTTAGTCTGGAAATCAATGCAATGTGCATCATAGAGTAGGTTAATATACAACTGACAATGAGCCTTTTAAAAGCATTTTCCACATCGTTCCCAGAGATTAATTCAAGGTAAACGCTGCACATGTTTGTCTGAATCATAGAATACCTTCAAAATTGAAGTGTGCAGCGTTATAACGCACCTTGCATTGGATCCTGGTCTCATTCAATAAATGTGTTAGCTGGGTGTGGAAAGTTGCTGCAACTTTGTCACCTTTCCTATCCCAGGTGGCTGTTGGTTGGCTGGAGGGAACTGCGGTCTCATGAAGCTATAGCCCTGCAGAGACCAGGGTAGGGGAGGATGAATGGAGCTGGAGCACTTTAATTGTTTTCATCTAGGAATTTTCCTGACAAAGGTATAGATCATTTATATTTTTTTATCTCTTTTTATAATCTGTGAAGGAAAAGCAGAGTGTCCTCCTTTGAACCTATATCTGTTCAATAAATAACATATCTCTCCTGTTCTGTTGATCATATTCAAATGTCTCTGAGGGTGCATAACTATGTCAAAGAGATACATAAATGTGTGACAGAATTAAACTACATTTGTAATGAGATTTGGGTAAAACATTGTAATGTTCAGCAGCAGCATGGAGCGGTAGATTTTAGAGTGAAAACAGTATGTAAAATATGTCTGGCGACCTCAGAGGGAAACAAAGGAAGTATGAAATGAGTTTGAACATAACTTATTCTGTACTCTCTCATTTTGAAGTGTAATTAGTTTGTGGAGGAGAGAGTAAGGTCCCTGAGGATCCAGACCCGACTGAGAATGTGTCAGATAGTTCTCAGAAAGCAGTGGCTTAGCATCTCTCTGACTGTGTTTAACAGCTAATCACTCTCTTCCTCTCTCACCCTCTCTCTCTCTCCCCTTCTCCCTCTTTCACAGATTCATCTGTCAGTCTCAACACCTCAGAGGGTGTAAAAAATTATAACATTGGTTATTCAGTGTTGAGAAGACGGAGCTGCTCTTGCTCCCGGGGAAGGCCTGCCTGCTCCAAGACCTCTCCATCACGATTGACAACTCCACGGTGTCCCCGTCCCACAGTTCAAAGAAACTGGCATGACCCTGGACAATAACATGTCGTTCTATGCAAACATCAAAGCAGTGACTCGCTCCTTCAGGTTCCTGCTCTACAATATCCATAATGTATGACCCTACCTCACACAGGAAGCACCGCAGGTCCTAATCCAGGCACTTGTCATCTCCCATCTGGAATACTGCAAATGGCTGTCGGTTGGGCTCCCCTCTTGTGCTGTCAAATGCTGCAGTCCACCTGTTGTTCAACCTTCCCAAGTTCTTCCATGTTACCCCACTCCTCCGCACACTCCGCTGGCTTCAAGCTCGCATCCACTACAAGACTTGCCTATGGAGCAGCAAGAGGAACTGCCACTCCCTACCTTCAGGCTATGCTCAAACCCTACACCCCAAACCGAGTACTCCGTTCTGCCACCTCTGATCTCTTGGCCTCCCACCCCTAAGGGAGGGCAACTCCCGTCAGCCCAGTCCAAGCTCTTCTCTATCCTGACACTCCAATGGTGGAACCAGCTTCCCCCTGAATCTAGGACAGCAGTTCTTGCCCATATTCTGAAAACATCTGAAACCCTACCTCTTCAAAGAGTATGTTTAATAATCCCACAATACCACCCCCCCACACACACTCAACCCCCCTCCCATAAAAAAACGAACATTTGCACTTGACGACCCCCCCTTCTAGCACTGACTTTGCTGATAGCTACTTTATAGAAGATAAATGTACTTAATATGATTGAGATATGTGGTTGTCCCACCTAGTTATCTTAATTAAGAATCGGACCTTCATCTCAATTTCGCCTAAAATGACATACCTTAATCTGACTGCCTGTAGCTCTGGACCTAAAGCAAGGATATGCATATTCTTGAATCTATTTGAAAAGAAAACACTTTGAAGTTTGTGGAATTGTGAAATTAATGTAGGAGAATATAACACATTAGATCTGGTAAAAGAAAAACAAAAAAACATTGCGTTTTCAATTTTTGAAATGCAAAAGAAAGGCCCACAGGAATGTCATACATGATGGATCATTAGCTGCCCTACATAAAAGTTGGGGGTTTAGATATAATTCATTGGAGATATACCGTAGTGAGACCACACACAATAGCATACACAAACCTCATACAAAAAGGTGGGGGTTGGTGTGGAGCCAGAGTTAGCAGCGTGGTCAGACTGGAGAAGCCAGCTCCTACATTTGAATGAGTGGGGGATGGAGGACTTAATTGCGTTTTTGAAGTTGGCTCCCACAGCTCTACCGCTATTGAGGAACAAAAAAAGTTAGGACCTCTTTACTGTTACTTATTTTATTTAACCTTTATTTTAGCAGGGGGTGAGCACTGCATCAATACATCAAATACACAACACATATCTACAGTAGAAGTCGAAAGTTTACATACACTTAGGTTGTGTAAGAAATTGTATTAGATATTGGTAACTTGTTTTAACAACTTCTCAACATTACCTATAAGTTGACACAACATACACACCCCCTCTTTCTCTTGGACATATGCTGGACACATTGGACATATACACGGCACCCACAATTCCCCTCCCCCATGACAATCACACAGACACACCCAACCCATGGTTGGACCTCAGGACAAAGAACTCTCAGGAACCAATGGAACGTGGACACCAGGCCTGATCAGGACTACCCAAGACCCAGATCGACCAATCGGAAGGCCGGACTCGCAGATCTACCTACTTTGCTTGTTGTCTATATAGTACTGTACATTTCTGGAAACTGGCCTCTTTTCCGGACGATTCACTAGGAGTCAGACTGAAAGAGCCTTGCTGCAAGATTTTACTAAGATATCTTTACATGTAATTAAACGGCCTTATTATAAAATTATCCACCTCGTCCTATTGTCTCCTCTTGTTCTCCTGTCAACAGTAAACGTTTTACTAACAAACTTGGAAGCAGAGGATGGTCAAAACATATTTGTATTCGGCCCAATAGAAAATTCATCGGACAGGAGACGAGAGGGAGAAATTTATCCAGAGGAGAGGTGACCTTTTCGAGGGAGAATCGCGATTCAACCCACACAGGAAACTGATCAAAGAGCTCGAAACTAAAGAGGTGAGCAGATGCCCGTTTAACCAAAATCTGTATATTGTATTATAGCCAATATCTAAATTCAATGATCAGGAGTACTGTGGTGAGTGTGAAATGTTGCTAAATTTATGTGGAATTGTTTAGAATTTAAGGCATTGTGTACAGATATCTAAGTATTAATAGGTCAAAGACTTATTCACATAGTCTGGCACTACGCGGTATGCTGATCGAGTAGGTGTACAGTGAAGAATAAGCTTTATAACGATTCACACAGTCGGGCCATATTTGACAGTCGATCAGATAGGGGTTACCGTGAAGAATCCACAATTAAAAGATGGGATCCAAATAGCCGGGCAGTAGTTAGATTTGGCAAATCAGCTAGGTGTTCCCGTGAAGACCCATAAAAAAATAAAAATAAAAATATATAACGATTCACACAGTCGGGCCATATTTGACAGTCGATCAGATAGGGGTACCGTGAAGAATCCATACGTTTTCAAATAGTCGTGCAGTAGCTATACTTAGCTAGGTGTTACGTGAGAAATCTAATGTGAATTCAAATAGTCGTGCAGTAGCTATACTTAGCTAGGTGTTACGTGAGAAATCTAATGTGATATTGCATGTGTAAGTTGTGTTGTAATTGTATGTGTAAGTTGTGTTGTCGCAATGTGGGGGATTGAACGTTCCACGAGACCAATTGCTACTAACTAGCCATATGCTAGTTGAGGCTGTGCTAAAGTGACCGCCGTGTCGATGTGTATATATTGCTGTGAAGCAACTATTTTCTGCTGATGAGTTGACTGGATTTTTCCCTCTCCTGCTGTTGATAAATCCCTAAGGGTGAGAATCAATTTGAAAATTATTATAGAAGCGCGTGAATTACTAGTATATTGTCCCCAAAGGAAATTTCTGAAATGTTTTGGCAAAGTATTTAATTAATCGGAAAAAGTTCAAATTAAATCGGAAAAGTTAATAGAAATAATATCTTTCGAATTATATATCATATAATTGCCATTCCAATTATATCAGGAGCGCCTGAATTACTAGTATATTGTCCCCAAAGGAAACTTCTGAAATATTTTGCCAAAGTATTTAATTAAATTAGCGAAAAGCAATAATATTTTTTATTAAAAGTACCTAAAACTGTCATTCCAATTATAACAGGAGCGCGTGAATATAATCGTATATTGTTTCAAAGAGATATAGCTGAAATATTGTTGGAAAACGAAAATAATTCATCGAATACACGGCAATAAAATCCTTTGTCCACGCGAGTCGGACACGAGACTGGGGGAGGTTAGGGGAAGAAAAATACATCGCTGCTTTCGATCAGTGACGGGCTAAAGTATACAAAGATAATAATAGACCCAGACATAGCTTAACGACAAAATGACCACGACTATCGTCCCCAAACACAAATTCAACGAATATTTAGATCAGAGAATGAAAGACAGAGCAGGCGGGAAATTACACTACAAACCCGTTAAAAAGATTTGGGAGGAAGTGAGGCTGAGATGGACTCAAACAGGTTTCCTTAGTGGAGTCGCCCCATCAAAAGGGCAACTCCTCATTATGGAGAAAGAATTGGAGGAAGCAGTGAAGCAAGGGATAGAATGTGAAGTTGATAAGAATAAGAGTCACTTATTTAAAAAAGAAGGGACAAAGCAAAGGGAAAAGGCACAGGCTGAGATGAGAATAGGTTTATGGGCAATTGAGGAAATTAGGAAAGCTCTCCCTTACCGGAAACCTGATACGATGGGAGTGGTCACTGGAGCACCAACTGACACCAAAGAGGGCAGGCCCAACAATAATGACGCCCCACCTACCACCACAGCAGCCCCATCGGCCCCAACCCATCTCAGGGGCACTGTGGGGTTAATGGCAATTCCCCAGGCTCAGTTCAACTCCCATGTGCATCACCACATTACCCAATACAATAAGGATAAGGGAGGGGCTGAAACACAAATCCAGTCCCTACAGGTACAACTTTTGAAACTACAATTGAAAGAGGCCCAGAAAGGAGAGAAACCCAAGAAACAGATGGTGGCTGAAGACCAACAAGAAATCTCACAAATCATTGAAAAAACTGATTCCCGAATGATACAGCAACAACAACTACCCATCTTCACCCAGCAGGGACCACCTATACACCCACCCCAGGAGCAGCCATTCCAACTGCCGTATGCCTACCCGTTTCAGCCATACCCTTCGTCGGAACCACCACTACAACCCTACTACCCACTACCACAATCAAACTATTCACCCACATGGGGACAGCCCCAGAGGTACTCTGGATCTTATGGAAGCTGTCATAATTGTAAACAAGCTGGGCATATGGTGCGACAGTGTCCACACCCAATAACCCCGGCCCAAAGCCAGTTTCTGGCCAAAAGGGGACGAGGATACGCCCCTAGACCAAGGGGGAGTCAGGCCAATGATGTATCAACCACGTGCGGCCCTTCAACCCGCATACAATCACCCCAATCCAGACCCGAATCAGCAATCACCTCCCCCTTTTCAGGGCATGGCTGACGAATATGCCCCATGGCCCTGAAGCTGCTCACCACTAACCTACACTCATCATTGACCTGGACTACTGAAGCATCAAAGGCTTTTGCACTCTTGAAAACAGATCTCTAAGTGGCAGTAGCCCTAACAGCACCTGACAAAAAAAAAAAAAAAACAAGTTCCATCTGGATGTTTCTGAAAAAGAAGGATTTACATCATCCATCCTTTTCCAGAACCTAGAGGGGGAGAGTAGAGTGTTGGTGTATCACTCCTCCAAACTGGGCCACATTGAAGAAGGACAAATCACATGCTCCAGGTATGTGGCTGCAGTGGCAAAAGCTATTGGAAAAACAGCCCACATGATAATGTGCCATCCATTGGAAATCCACACCCACCATGGGGTTGCAGCATATCTGATGAGCAAAGAATTCACGTTCAGCGCTGAAAGGAAAACGAAAATCCAGAATAAATGCACACAATCACACATCACATTTGTCAACACTGACAAAAACATGGCAGACGCACTCAATGCTGAAGGTATACCCCACTCCTGTGCAGAAAGAGCTGCACAGGAACTGAAACGGAGACCTGACCTGGGGAACGAACCACTCACCAACACACACAGATATGGGGAAAGACAATGTGACAAATGGAAAAAGGTACCTGTTAGTTATGGTAGACAGGTTCTCTAAATGCCAGAGCCAGGTATCAAACGAAGGAGGGTACATTGTGGACTAGGAAAGGATGGGGCCTATTGGATAATAAACTTATTTAAAATTAAACATTTATAGTTAAAAAAATAAATAAATAATTAGGCATAGAAGTTAAATATATAATCAGAAAGAACAAATGAGGAACTGTTTGCTAACCAAACCTTTTTGTCCAAGAGTTTATACATTGCAGGTGAATTAAGGGAGAAGGTGAATCACTCGACCTGGGGGCATTTCGCACTTGGAGGGTGAGACACACTGACACTGCCGAATGATCACAGAGTTAAGGAGAAGAACTGTTGCTAATAGAGCTCGGGGATCAACTCCTTAATGAAGAATTCCCTGCCCCCGACCTTTCCTCACTGTGTTCGTTCATAGAAGTGAAAGTGTTGCTTGATCTCTGGCTGATGATGTGTTCTCTGGGAGAGGGTGGGGTTTTACAGGACTGCTTGTAGTCCTGAGCTGCCTGATCAGGATACGATGGGGATGATACCATCGCAGTGCTGCCAGAACCACCACCAGTTCCAACGGACCAGGGTTCAGCCGGCCTCCTCCACCACTTCAAGACCAAGTCCCACGCCATCACCTAAGCTCTCCAATCTGGTACAGATAATAAATATAAAAGACATCTCAGATAGTGAACATTTGGGGACTGAAACTGGTTATGAGGAAAGGGAGAATATGTGGTTGGCCTACAAAACACTTAATAGAAAAGACTGTGTCGTATGTGGACATGCCAGACCTATTCTGGCTGCTCACCCATTTGTCCTAAGTAATGGGGAAGGTTGGATGTGCATATTGGAAAAGTTCGAGCCAAATTCAACCCTGTGTAAAACTCTGAGTTTTGTGTTCCCAGTGGTCCCTCCCCAGAAGGTACCGTGGGGAGTTAAGGCATATGCGGGATATAACAGCTGTATCCCTGGCACAGGTAGCGGTATAGACTATGGAGGGCTCCCTGCTACTACCTGCATCACTAATACCACTAGGAACTAGAGGTGTTGCTGATGTATGGTGGATGTGTGGACCTGCCAGGCGGGTGACCCCATTTTTGAAAGGAAATTGTCGTTGCTCATGTGTTTTGGCCAGTCTGATACCACCGTTGCCTATTATTATAGCTAATCAACTTCTGGGAGTTACACAGGACACAGAGGCTTGGGACCAACCCAGGAGACGGCAGAAACGTGACGCTCCTTGGTCCGAGGGTACAGATAACATGCACACCAACCTGTTGGGGGTCCCAATAGGGGTCCCCCACGAATTCCAGACATTAACCAGGAATGATGGCCTGTGGCATCTGATGCCCATCATTGGCCCAGCTATTGTTGATGTTAAAACAAAAGGTCTGGATCAATTATAAACACACCCACACAGGACTTACTGGGATGGCTGAACAATTGGATGCTGCCTCACAAACCAGTAGACACAATAGACTAACACTGGACATAAGTCTGGCCAACCAGGGAGGTGTATGTAAAAAGATTGTAGAACAGTGTTGCACGTTTGTTCCTAACAATACTAGTCCGGATGGGAGCATTTCAAAAGCTCTGAGTGGGTTGGCAAGGTTATCTGTGGAGATGAAGGGTCTTGCAGGTGTGGAGGAGAGTGGACTGTTCCCCTGGCTGGGTGGTTGTTTTGGTAAGTACACTGCAATGATGATTACTGGATTTCTGACACTAGTTGTGGTTTTTCATTTCTGTGTTGCCTGTATCATACCTTGTTTGAAGAAGTTTGTTACAGATGTGTAAGGAGCCTCTAGTATGATGCCGTTGCTTGATGCTCCAGTTGGAGAGGCTGATACGAAAACGAGCTTCCGCAGCAGAGTGGGCTGACAGAGGAGGACCCTTGGTTTGCTGTAGTTGATGTTGAATGAATAAAAAGTGATGTTTGTCCTCCCTGTTGTGAAGGTTTGAAGTTCCCGGGTGGCGACGAGCCCACCTGGTACAGGTTGCATAGAGGGATGGACCTGAGGGTTTAACATATTCTCGTTTTTTGGTTTACTAATGTGTGGTTGGCCACTCCAGGGGTAGTTATTGGAGTGGTCTCCTTTTTGGTCCTTGCTCATTTACGACTCAACTTACATTGATGCTATTGGTCTCCCTAGGGGGTGCCAGATGAATATAAACTGGCGGACCAAGTGACAGCTGGGTTTGAATCATCATTTTGTTGGTGGTGTACAGTTAATAAAAATGTGGACAGAATTAACTACATTCATTTTAATGTCCAGAAACTGGGCAATTGGACTCAACAAGGCTTCGAGGCGGTCCATGGACAATTGGCAGCTACGTCCCTGATGGCATTTCAAAATAGAATCGCGGTTGATATGTTATTGGCTGAACGGGGGGGGGTCTGTGCAATGTTTGGTGAACAGTGTTGTACTTTCATTCCCAATAACACAGCTACGGATGGGAGTCTAACTGTAGCATTGGAGGGACTTCGTACCCTTAATGGTAAGATGAAACAGCATTCTGGAGTGGACACTACTATGTGGGACTCATGGATGGATGCTTTTGGTAAATATAAGACGCTGGTTTCCTCCATCCTAGTATCAATTTCTGTTTTTGCGGCCATTCTTGTACTTTGTGGATGCTGTTGCATTCCATGTGCGCGCACGCTTGCTAGCCGTGTTATAACTGCCGCCATAGACCCTAATCAGGAAAGGGCCCAAATGTTCCCATTGCTTGAGGATGGGGAAGCTGGACCTGTCTATATATTTGAGGACTAAGATACTTTTATGTCACGTCTCTTGTGAGACGTGAAGAGAGGGAATCAAAAATTTGTCTTCTGACAAATTTTATCCCATAGCTTTGTCTTTTTATACTTTTATGTCACGTCTCTTGTGAGACGTGAAGAGAGGGAATCAAAAATTTGTCTTCTGACAAATTTTATCCCATAGCTTTGTCTTTTTATACTTTTATGTCACGTCTCTTGTGAGACGTGAAGAGAGGGAATTAAAAATTTGTCTTCTGACAAATTTTATCCTTTAGTTTTGTCTTTTTATATACTTTTATGTCACGTCTCTTGTGAGACGTGAAGAGGGGGATTTGTAAGAAATTGTATTAGATATTGGTAACTTGTTTTAACAACTTCTCAACATTACCTATAAGTTGACACAACATACACACCCCCTCTTTCTCTTGGACATATGCTGGACACATTGGACATATACACGGCACCCACAATTCCCCTCCCCCATGACAATCACACAGACACACCCAACCCATGGTTGGACCTCAGGACAAAGAACTCTCAGGAACCAATGGAACGTGGACACCAGGCCTGATCAGGACTACCCAAGACCCAGATCGACCAATCGGAAGGCCGGACTCGCAGATCTACCTACTTTGCTTGTTGTCTATATAGTACTGTACATTTCTGGAAACTGGCCTCTTTTCCGGACGATTCACTAGGAGTCAGACTGAAAGAGCCTTGCTGCAAGATTTTACTAAGATATCTTTACATGTAATTAAACGGCCTTATTATAAAATTATCCACCTCGTCCTATTGTCTCCTCTTGTTCTCCTGTCAACAGTAAACGTTTTACTAACAGTTGGAGTCATTAAAACTAATTTTTCAACCCCTCAAACTATAGTTTTGGCAAGTCGGTTAGGACATCTACTTTGTGCATGACACACATTTTTCTAACCATTTTTTCCACAGAGAGATTATTTCATTTTTTTTTTTTTTTTTTATATTCTGAGGTCTTGGCTGATTTCTGTTCATTTTCCCATGATGTTAAGGATGTCGCCTGAGTTTGAGTATGAACCCCCTCCATCCTCCTGGGTGTTCATAGAGACAGCATCTGCAGCTCCCGGGATGAAGAGAGCTGCCTCAGGAAGTTCAAACACAGAATCCAGGTCAGGGAAGTCGAATTTCTGCTGAGTGACCGTTATCACGTCCAAAAGTTACTCCCGTCTGTAGGTAATATTATAAGAAAAAATCTGAGCAAAAATGCAAGAAATAACACACACTCCTTCTCAGTCTAATTGGTGACTGCATTGGCGACTCACATGGTGACGTAACTTGAAGGCGGACGGAATAATGGCGGACGGAAACAGGGTGGTGCGGCAGAGGCCGCTTCTCATACGACTGCTGTTATTTTATCTAAAACATCAGGTGTTCGCCGACCCCAGCTAAGTAACTCATGCAAAGAGTTAACTTCTCTAGGGTACGTGAGACGTTAGCGTCCCATCTCTTCAACAGCGAGTGAAACTGCTGGGCGCCAAATTCAAATACAGAAATACTCATTATAAAAATTCAGAAAAAAATACATTTTTTACATAGGTTTAAAGATTAACTTCTTGTGAATCCAACCACGGTGTCAGATTTAAAAAATGCTTTACGGCGAAAGCATACCTTACGATTATTTGAGAACATAGCCCAGCAGACAAATCATTACAAACAGTAACCAGCCAAGTAGAAGAGTTACACAAGTCAGAAATAGAGATAAAATGAATCCCTTAACTTTGATGATCTTCATATGGTTGCACTCAGTAGACATTCATTTACTCAATAAATGTTCCTTTTGTTCGATAAAGTCTCTTTATATCCAAAAACCTCCGTTTTGTTAGCGTGTTTTCTTCAGTAATCCACAGGCTCAAACGCAGTCAAACAAGCAGACAAAAAAATCCAAATTGTATCCGTAAAGTTCATAGAAACATGTCAAACGATGTTTATATTCAATCCTCAGGTTTTTTTTAGCCTAAATAATCGATAATATTTAAACCGGACAATAACGTCGTCGAAATAAAAGGTAAACAAGAAAGGCACTCTCTCGGTCGTGCGCATGAAAAAGCTCTTTGACACTTTAAGGTCCACTCATTCAGACTGCTCTTACTTCCTAATTTTTCAGAATACAAGCCTGAAACAATTTCTAAAGACTGTTGCCCTCTAGTGGAAGGCATAGGAACTTTAATTTGAGTCCTAAGTCAATGGATACTGTAATGGCATTGAATAGAAAACTACAAAACCCCCCAAAAAACGACTTCCCGAATGGATTTTTCTCAGGTTTTCGCCTGCCAAATCAGTTCTGTTATACTCACAGACACTAGTTTAACAGTTTTGGAAACTTTAGACTGTTTTCTATCCAAATCGACCAGTTATATGCATATCATATCTTCTGATTCAGAGAAGCAGGCAGTTTAATTTGGGCATGCTTTTCATCCAAAATTCTGAATGCTGCCCCCTACCCTAGAGAAGTTAAAGGGCCAACCAGGGTGACTTGTTGCTCTAAAACACAGATTCATTTGGTGTTCAGTAAAAAAACAGAGAGAGTGACTAAATCATTCAATATGGTTACTGGGCTATCTGATCATAATCTGACATTTATAGCCAGAAAGCTGTCTAAGAGCAGGGTTAACCAATCTACTGTTAGAAAGCCGGATCAACTAAGAATACCTAAGAGTGAATTAAACTATTTTGATAAAGCAATTAAGGGAATTAACTGGAATGATCTCTTGTCCTATACAGACGTGGAAGCTGATAGTCAAGTTTTTCTATCCACAATCCAGACTACAATAAATGGTTTCCTAAAGAAAATCAAATCCAAACCTGGCCAAAAGAGTACTCTTCCTTGGCTAAATGGAGAAATCTGGAAATTGATGAAAGAACGAGATTGTGCTCTAAAAATAGCCCCAAAGATCCAAATTAGAGCAGCACAGACATAGGTTTACCATGTTGAGAAATAAGGTGATGAAAGAAATCAGACAGGCCAAGGCAAACTTTTTTATTACCATAATTAGTGAAGCAAAGGGAAATTCTAAATTTATCTGGGAGAATCTAAAAAAGTTAACAGGAAAAGACCATAGTAACACTGCAAAAAGACTAGAAATCATGGTGAATAACAATCTAACACAGGATGCAGTCGAAATAGCAATAGCCTTCAATTCCTACTTTATTGACTCTGTCAGGGTACTGACACAGAACCCCTCCACTGGTTTCTTGGGCTTGGTGCTCGTAAATGACACTCAACCTGTCTTCATCAAAGGTGAAAAAGGTGATTAGTTCACTAAATAACTCTAAAGCCAAAGATGTGTTTGGGCTGGACTCTACCTTTCTTAAAAACTACAAAGAGTCACTCATTGGCCCCATTACTAAGGTCACCAACACATCTATTGGTCTCGGGGTGTTTCCAAGGGTATGGAAGTCGGCCATAATAACGTCCATCTTTAAATCGGGCAACCCTGCTGACTTGAGTAACTACAGGCCCATTAGTATACTACCTGTGGTGTCAAAGGTTGTTGAAAAGTGTGTAGCAGAAAAACTGAATGTCCACCTCAACAACAGCCCCTTAACATTACACTCCATGCAGTTTGGCTTCAGAGGGAAACACTCCACAGAAACGGCCAACTGCTTTCTTCTGGAAAATGTGAAGTCCAAGATGGACAAAGGGGCCGTTGTTGGGGCTGTGTTTCTGAACCTAAGGAATGCTTTTGATACTGTTAACCATGAGATTCTCATTTCAAAATTGTCCAAGTTTAACTTTTCCCCCGATCCCTTGAGATGGATGAAATCATACCTTGAAGGCAGAACTCAGTGTGTCAGAGTGAGCAATGAGCTGTCGCCCACTCTTAGCTATGATGTGGGCGTGCCCCAAGGGTCAATACTGGGGACCCTCCTGTTCAGCCTGTACATTAATGATCTGCCTTCTGTCTGTACTGGGTCTGAAGTTCAAATGTATGCAGATGATACAGTTTTGCAGGTTTTCCTGACGATTTTGCAGGTTTTGCAGGTTTTCCTACTTACAAAGCAGGTAGAGGTCTGTAATTTTTATCATAGGTACACTTCAACTATGAGAGATGGAATCTAAAACAAAAATCCAGAAAATCACATTGTATATGATTTTTAAGTAATTAATTTGCATTTTATTGCATGACATAAGTATTTGAAAACCTACCAACCAGTAAGAATTACGGCTCTCACAGACCTGTGAGTTTTTCTTTAAGAAGCCCTCCTGTTCTCCACTCATTACCTGTATTAACTGCACCTGTTTGAACTCGTTACCTGTATAAAAGACACCTGTCCACACACTCAATCAGACAGACTCCAACCTCTCCACAATGGCCAAGACCAGAGAGCTGTGTAAGGACATCAGGGATAAAATTGTAGACCTGCACAAGGCTGGCATGGGCTACAGGACAATAGGCAAGCAGCTTGTTGAGAAGGCAACAACTCTTGCGCAATTATTAGAAAATGGAAGAAGTTGAAGATGACGGTCAATCACCCTCGGTCTGGGGCTCCATGCAAGATCTCACCTCGTGGGGCATCAATGATCATGAGGAAGGTGAGGGATCAGCCCAGAACTACACGGCAGGACCTGGCCAATGACCTGAAGAGAGCTGGGACCACAGTCTCAAAGAAAATTATTAGTAACACAATACGCCGTCATGGATTAAAATCCTGCAGCGCACGCAAGGTCCCCCTGCTCAAGCCAGCGCATGTCCAGGCCCGTCTGAAGTTTGCCAATGACCATCTGGATGATCCAGAGGAGGAATGGGAGAAGGTCATGTGGTCTGATGAGACAAAAATTGAGCTTTTTGGTCTAAACTCCACTCGCCGTGTTTGGAGGAAGAAGAAGGATGAGTACAACCCCAAGAACACCATCCCAACCGTGAAGCATGGAGGTGGAAACATCATTCTTTGGGGATGCTTTTCTGCAAAGGGGACAGGACGACAGTACCGTATTGAGGGGAGGATGGCTGGGAAATATTTTCGAACAAAAATATTTTCGAACAAAACATATGCTATACAATAAATATGTTATCAGACTGTCGTCTGATGAAGTTGTTTCTTGGTTAGTGACTATTTATATCTTTATTTGGTCGAATTTGTGTAAAACTTATATTTCAAGACAATATTTCCGATTTTTAAAGTGTTTTACAGCAAAAACACAATATAGCATTATATTAGCTTACTACAATAGCCTACCACACAACCGTATTCATTCATTAAGGCACGTTAGCGATAGCAATAGGCACGTTAGCGTTAGCGAATAAACCAGCAAAAGATATTAATTTTCACTAACCTTCATAAACCTTCCTCAGATGACAGTCCTGTAACATCAGGTTATACATACACTTATGTTTTGTTCAAAAATGTGCATATTTAGAGCTGAAATCAGTGGTTATCCATTATGCTAACGTAGCTTCCTTTTCCCAGAATGTGCGAATATTTCTATTAGACTGTCACCTATTCTGACCAAATAGCTATTCATAAACATTACAAAAAAATACATGTTGTATAGGAAATGATAAATCCATTAGTTCTTAACCTCTAACGAGCCTCTACCCCGGATCCGGGAGCACCCCCCCCCCCCCCCCCCCCCACACTGATTAGCATCGCTAGCATAGCGTCACAATTAAATAGTAGCATCCAAATATCATTAAATCACAAGTCCAAGACACCTAATGAAAGATACAGATCTTGTGAATAAAGCCATCATTTCAGATTTTTAAAATGTTTTACAGGGAAGACACAATATGTAAATCTATTAGCTAAACACGTTAGCAAAAATCACCATTTTTCTTTGTCCACCATTTTCTCTCAACACCAGTAGCTATCACCAATTCGGCTAAACTAAGATATTGATAGCCACTAACCAAGAAAAAACCTCATCAGATGACAGTCTGATAACATATTTATGGTATAGGATAGGTTTTGTTAGAAAAATGTGCATATTTCAGGTATAAATCATAGTTTGCCATTGCAGCCAGCATCACAAATCTCACCAAAGCTCCTAGAATTACTACAGACAGCAACGTGTATTACCAATTTACTCATCATAAAATATTTCTTAAAAATACACAGCACATAGCAATGGAAAGACACAGATCTTGTGAATTCAGACAACATTTCTGATTTTCTAAGTGTTTTACGGCGAAAACACAATAAATCGTTATATTAGCATACCACATACGCAAACGTTACCCGAGCACTGATTCTAACCAAAGAGAGCGATATCGTATCATCGCCAAAATATATTAATTTTTTCACTAACCTTCTCAGAATTCTTCAGATGACACTCCTGTAACATCATATTACAACATACATATACAGTTTGTTCGAAAATGTGCATATTTAGCCATAAAAAAATGTGGTTATACAATGAAAATAGTAGCAAAACAAGCCTGGAAATGTCGGTCGCCATCTTTGAGTGATCTAGTTTAATCAATAGCTAATCATATACTTGACTAAAAAAATACAGGGTTGACAGGAATCGAAAGACAAATTAGTTCTTAATGCAATCGCTGATTTACATTTTTTTAATTATCCTTACTTTTTAATACAGGTTGCGCCAAGCGAATCTATACAAAACAAAATGGCGGCGTAAGCGTTTAACATTTTTCGACAGAAACACGATTTATCATCATAAATTGTTCTTACTGTGAGCTGTTCTTCCATCAGAATCTTGGGCAAAGAATCCTTTCTTGGGTCTAATCTTCTTTTGGTCGAAAGATGTCCACTTGTCCGTCGAAATGCCCACTAACTTACGACCGGGACCCCGAAATGTGCCCAGCGCTTCAAAGTGCACAACAAAGCAATGCCTCAAAATCGCACTAAAAGGATATAAATTGCTATACAACGGTTCAAATTAACTACCTTATGATGCTGTTAACACCTATAACGGGTAAAAACATGACCGGAGAAATATTACTGGCTAAACTAACGCTTGGAAGGAGGCGAGTCCGATGTCCTTCGCGCGCAAAGCGCAGGCAGCAAAGGGAAGCTACTTCCGCTATTTGGTGTCTTATAGAGAAACTGATTGCGCAATCGACACCATTCAAAGCGTCATCACGCACTGACATCCAGGGGAAGACGTAAGCAGTGTCTGTTTCTCCATAGCATTTACAGTGAGCTTTAAACTGACTCCAGATCAGTGGCCAAAATGTTTGAAATCTGACTCCCTATCATGAAAAGTGCTGTAGATTGAGTTCTGTTTCACTCAGAGACAAAATTCCAACGGCTATAGAAACTAGAGAGTGTTTTCTATCCAATAATAGTAATAATATGCATATTGTACGAGCAAGAATTGAGTAGGAAGCCGTTTAATCTGTAATGCAAATTATGCTAATGAGAAAACAGCACCCCCTATAGTCGCAAGAAGTTAATGCAATCGCAGTGTTAGAATTCTAAAAATACATTCATTACGACATAAGGCTTATGTTATAGCGAGAGAGTGGCCAAAACCTGGGCGCAAAACTACTAGTATACAGTTCGACAGATATGTGAAATAGCATCATAAAATGTTTCTTACTTTTGGTGATCTTCCATCAGAATGTTGGACAAGGGGTCCTTCGTCCAGAACAGTCGTTGTTTGGATTTAGAACATCATTTTTCCCTCTTGAATTGGCAAGCACACTGGCCAAGTGGCGCGAAGCTCTCCTTTCTGAACAAAGGCACACAACACATCACGCCTAACGTCCCGAATAAATGTCAAAAATCTAATAAAACTATATTGAAAAAACATACTTTACGATGATATTGTGACATGTATCAAATAAAATCAAAGCTGGAGATAGTAGTCGCCTATAACGACGGCTTTTCAATGGCAATTCCAGGTCCACCTGCGCACTTTCCAGAAAACAGGAAATGGATGACTCGTCGTGCCAAGAGGATATATTCCACCTCAGACCAAGATAAACACTTAATTTCTTCTCTCACTTCCTCTTGACATCTAGGGGAAGGTGTATGACGTGCATGTATACTCATACGTGTTATCCCCATTTATAGGCAGGCCCTTGAACAGAGCATAATTTTCAGACTTTCCACTTCCTGGTCAGAAAGTGTGCTGCCAAATGAGTTCTGTTTTACTCACAGACAAAATTCTAATGGTTTTAGAAACTAGAGAGTGTTTTCTATCCAATAGTAATAATAATATGCATATTGTACGAGCAAGAATTGAGTACGAGGCCATTTAAATTGGGCACGTTTTTCCCCCAAAGTGAAAACAGCACCATCTGTCCTCATCAGTTAAACAGAAAACCCAAACATACGGCAGCAGATCCACAAGGTCTGCCATGAGAGGTGACTGTATAGTTCCCTTAAGGAAAACCACGTTTAGTAAATCCGCTTTCTCTGTGAGAGCTTCCCACGTCTGGAATACACTGCCATCAGACACACTTAACTGCACCACATATCACACTTTCAAAAAATGCATGAAGACATGGCTAAAGGTCAATCAGATTTGTGAACATAATCCCTAGCTGTGTATTGCCGCTTTCCATGTGGTCTGTTGTCTGTAGCTTGTGAGGTGTGGAAACACTTTGTTGCTTTTATGAATCTTGTCTTACTGCTTTTTGTTCTATGTTGCTCTGTCTGTATGCTACGTCTTGCTTGTCCTATGTTGCTCTGCGTGTGCTTACTGCTCAATGATTGTTTATATTGTAATTGTTTTTAATAACCTGCCCAGGGACTGCGGTTGAAAATTAGCCGGCTGGCTAAAACCGGCACTTATACTGAAACATTGATTAATGTGCACTGTCCCTGTAAAAATAAAATAAACTCAACATACAAAAAAATACTGCAGAGTTGGCAAGGAGCTAGAAAGAGAGTGACCATGTCTGTCGGCTCCAGCTTGTCACATCTTTTCCCATTGTAGAATGCTGTTGACAATGTGCAATGTTACTGTGTTAGCATTGATCACATCCAAGGTAAACGCTGCAACTCTGTCATTCTTCTAGATAATGTATACCTCCATTGCACAAAAGAGACTAACTGCAACTAGCAAATTAATTTAGTTAAGGAGCTCTTCACTTTAGAAAATCAAAAGAGAAAATCTCTACAAAGTTTCTGACAAGTTTTACTAGTGGAATTGGACAATGTCCCAGTGTTAGGAGCTGTTTGATCCTAGATTGTCAGAGGACTCAAATGAACTCTGTTAAGACACCAGCCAAGTGGAGCCGAGCCCCCCGAGAAAGGACCTGAGCCGCCCTGCCATCCGACATATCAGTGAATAATTTAACATATATCAAGATCATACGTTTAATGTATTTTGTCTTTTAGCTACAGTAACTTGAACAGAATTCATTAGAGGGAAGAGGTATATCTCCCTAAGTCTTTCTGATGGCATCAAAGCCATGGTTATAATCCTAATAAAGTGTATGTCTGTCAGCTGAAGCGTTTGCTAGCTGTCACCAGTCATTTGACTGGCCAGCCATCTCTTTGATAGGGTAAGTGCTCCCTTCCATCTTCAATCTTTTGTCCTCTGGGCGCTCCATGGAGTCTAAGAGCCTGTAGTTATACAGCTAAATGAATAAGCAAACATAACATAAGCTACATGTTGGATAGGAAAATATACATCTACTTTAATATGAGAGTATGGTACTTAAGAGATTGGTTCACTATTTGACAACCAAACCTCCATTTTGTATGTAAATAGAATGTTATAGAAGGGTCCAGATATTTTTGTTGTGAAGGCAATTTGACTTACCCCACCAGCAATAGACTTCTTCATTGCTCGTTCTGCAGTATGGGGGCCATGGAAAAACATGAACAAACGCTACAAAAACACCCAAATACATCCTTTTGGAAATGGCAAAGCTCTCAGTAGAGTGATGCAGGTCTTTAGATGTTGTACTGTGGCGAAATCCTGCACTTAAGTGCGCCGCCACTTTAAGAGCACATGAGCAGTAGGAAGGAGGAGATAAAAGAGCTCGTTAAGCTCTATTGGAGAGAGCTCTTGTTGGCGGGACGGTTTGGTTTGTGTGTGCTATGCTGCAGAGGGTTTTTTGTTTGTCTTCACCGTATGTGGTTGTACAGTTTTTTGGATCAATCCTCGGTGTGATCGCTCGACGACGTGGTTGTTCTCATTTGGGACCGCGATGGTTATGGATCAAATGGATTAGTAGAAACATTTGTTGCGAAGCGTTCAACTACAACCCAACATACCATCGGACAGTCAGACCAGATACCTGCACCCTCCAGACCACAGCTAAGCCCTCTCTTGTTCTCTTTCTCTCTTTCTCTTCACACTATGTTCCAGTGCTTTACACTGAAACCGACTCTATTTACTAAGTACATTGAAGTTTCATTGGAGCTGGACTAGTGTGTATATGAACACCACACATTCATACCCTCTGCACTCCTTCCCAGGAAGAAAATACAAACTATTGCAAATCCTCTGTGTGATGACTGGGTTCATTCATTATTATATGAAGTTGCTGTTTATTTGCTCTGCCCTTATGTTATATGAGGTATGTTTGGTGGGGTTACCAAGAATTGTGGAAGGACTGATGTGATGTGGGATCTATAGGGTGTGTATTCTTTTTTCTCTCCGCTGGCTATCTGGTCAACAGGCTACACTCTAGGCAGTCTCTTCTGTTGATGTGTGTGGGTCTGGTAGTGGTACTCTCGCTGTTCTACTATTTTCCTTTCGGCAGAGTTAACCTTTCACGAGTATCTACCCCGGGTCCGGGAGCACCCCCCCCCCCCCCACACACTGAGTAGCATCGCTAGCAAAGCGTCACAATTAAATAGTAGCATCTAAATATCATTAAATCACAAGTCCAAGACACCTAATGAAAGATACAGATCCTGTGAATAAAGCCACCATTTCAGATTTTTAAAATGTTTTACAGGGAAGACAAAATATGTAAATCTATTAGCTAACCATGTTAGCAAAAGACACCATTTTTCTTTGTCCACCATTTTCTCTCTCCACCAGTAGCTATCACCAATTCGGCCAAATAAAGATATTGATAGCCACTAACCAAGAAAAGACCTCATCAGATGACTGTCTGATAACATATTTGTGGTATAGGATAGGTTTTGTTAGAAAAATGTGCATATTTCAGGTATAAATCATAGTTTACAATTGCACCCACCATCACAACTCGACTAGAATAAATACACAGAGCAACGTGTATTACCTAATTACTAATCATAAAACATTTCTTAAAAATACACAGCGTACAGTAATTGAAAGACACAGATCCTGTGAATCCAGACAATATTTCAGATTTTCTAAGTGTCTTACAGCGAAAACACAATAAATCGTTATATTAGCATACCACATGTGCAAACATTACACCAGCATTGATTCAAGGCAAAAAGAGCGATAGCATTATCACCACCAAAATGTATTAATTTTTTCACTAACCTTCTCAGAATTCTTCAGATGACACTCCTGTAACATCATATTACAACATACATATAGAGTTTGTTCGAAAATGTGCATATTTAGCCACCAAAATCATGGTTAGACAATGACAAAAGTAGCCCAGCTGGTCAGAAAATGTCCTGCACCATCTTGGACAGTGATCTAGTCTTATACATAAATACTCATAAACTTGACAAAAAAATTTAGGGTGGACAGCGATTGATAGACAATTTAATTCTTAATACAATCGCGGAATTACATTTTTTTAAATTATCCTTACTTTTCAATACAGGTTGCGCCAAGCAAAGCTACACCTAACGAAATGGCGGAACGTGCGTTTAACATTTTTCTACAGAACAACGATTTATCATCTTAAATATTTCTTACTATGAGGTGATCTTCCATCAGAATCTTGGGCAATGTATCCTTTCTTGGGTCTAATCTTCTTTTGGTCGAAAGATGTCCTCTTGTCTGTCGAAATGCCCACTAACGTTCGACCGGGACCCCGAAACGTGCCCGGCGCTTCAAAGTGCACAACAAAGCAATGCCTCAAAATCGCACTAAACGGATATAAATTGCTATAAAACGGTTCAAATTAACTACCTTATGATGCTGTTAACCTGTTAGGCGGGCTCTCCCGACGTCGGTACAAATATGACAACATCCAGCTCATGTGCAGGAAACGAAATTCAAAAGCAATTTTTTTTAAATATTTAACTTTAACACATTAACAAGTCCAATACAGCATTTGAAAGATAAACATCTTGTCAATCCAGCCAACATGTCCGATTTTTTTAAATGTTTTACAGAGAAAACACCACATATATTTATGTTAGCTCACCACCAAATACAAAAGTGGACAGACACGTATGATTATGATTATGATGTATGAATTATGATTCAAGTAGCATGCACAAGCCAACCTAAATAACCTAAAACCAACCTAAAGAACCTAGAAAAAACTACCTCAGATGACAGTCCTATAACATGTTACACAATAAATCTATGTTTTGTTCATTAAATGTGCATATTTTAGCTATAAATCAGTTTTACATTACTGCTCCCATCATTGCTACAGCATAGCTACAGTCTGAAATCAGACGGGAGTAGCCAGAGAAAATACAGACACCAACGTCAACTACTAATTACACCTCATAAAACATTTCAGGAAAACATATGGTGGATAGCTAATGAAAGACAAATATCGTGTGAATAGAGCCAATATTTCCGATTTTTGAAGTGTTTTACAGCGAAAACACAATATATCGTTATATTAGCTTACAACATTAGCTAGCATACGGCAGCATTGATTCTAGTCAAGCGCTAGCATAGCACAGTTCGACAGATATATGAAAAAGCATCCCAAATTGGGTCCTTATCTTTGTTGATCTTCCATCAGAATGTTGTAACGGGGTCCATTGTCCAGTAAAGTCTTTAGTTGGGTTCCAGAACGAAATATTTCCCTCTTTGGTTAGCAAGCACAACGGCCGTGCGGCGCTAATCTGTCTTTCTTCAAAAAATTCTTCCGTCGCATGACATCTAAAGTCCAGAATAAATTGCAATAATATAATTAAAGTATATTGAAAAAACATACTTTAGGTTGATTTTGTGACATGTATCAAATAATATCGTAGGCAGAGGTCATATTCACCTTTAACGAGCGGATTCCAGGAGCCGAGTCCAGATTCTGCCTCGCGCCCGGAAAAAAAATTAAACTGCGCAGGTCTCACAAGAAGATGTGGTATTCAGTCCATGGAAGAGATATTCGACTCCTTTCAACTCTCACTTCCGCATTACACCCAGATGAAGGCGTATGACGTGTTTCTACGGTCCTAAGTGTCATGACCTTGTATAGACAAGGTCTTAAAGAGACACATCGCATTTTGGAAATCTCAATTCGGCTGGGAAAATGGCTGTAAAAATAGTTCAGAAACTATAGACCGTTATCTATCCAATAGTAGTAAATATATGCATATTGTAAAATCAAAAATTTCTTAAGAGGCCGTTTGAAAATGTGCACATATTTTCCAGTTTTTCCAATATTCACCCTGCAGCCTGAAGAAGTTAACTTCTTTGGGCTGTAAGCCCGAAGCCGGGCACAATATGACAACAGCCACTTCAAGTGCAGGGCGCGAAATTCAAAATATATTTTTTAGAAATATTTAACTTTCACACATTAACAAGTCCAATACAGCATATGAAAGATAAACATCTTGTGAATCCAGCCAACATGTCCGATTTTTTAAATGTTTTACAGCGAAAACACCACATATATTTATGTTAGCTCACCACCAAATACAAAAAAGGACAGACATTTTTCACAGCACAGACATTTTTCACAGCACAGGTAGCATTCACAAAGCCAACCTAACTAACCAAGAACCAACCAAACGAACCAAGAAACAACTTCATCAGATGACAGTCTTATAACATGTTATACAATAAATCTATGTTTTGTTAGAAAAATGTGCATATTTGAGGTATAAATCAGTTTTACATTGCAGCTACCATCACAGCTACCGTCACAAATAGGACCGAAGCAGCCAGAGTAATTACAGACACCAACGTCAAATACCTAAATACTCATCATAAAACATTTCTGAAAAATCGATGGTGTACAGCAAATTAAAGACAAACATCTTGTGAATCCAGCCAATATATCCGATGTTAAGTGTTTTACAGCGAAAACACAATATAGCATTATATTAGCTTACTACAATAGCCTACCACACTGCCGCATTCATTCATCAAGGCACGTTAGCGATAGTAATAGGCACGTTAGCGATAGCGAATAAACCAGTAAAAGATATATAATTTTTGACTAACCTTGATAAGCTTCATCAGATGACAGTCCTATAACATCATGTTATACATACACTTATGTTTTGTTCGAAAATGTGCATATTTAGAGCTGAAATCAGTGGTTATACATTGTGCTATTGTAGCATCTTTTTCCCAGAATGTGCAGATATTTTTATGGCACTCAACTATTCTGACCAAATAACTATACATAAACGTTACTAATAAATACATGTTGTATAGGAAATGATAGATACACTAGTTCTTAATGCAATCGCCGTGTTAGAATTCTAAAAATAACTTCATTACGACATCCAGCTTAGGTATAGCGAGAGAGTACCCAAAATCTGGGCGCAAACGACTATTTCACATATTCGACAGATATATGAAATAGCATCATAGCATCATCGTACAAGGGGTCCTTTGTCGGGAACAATCGTTGTTTGGATTTAGAATGTCCTCTTCTCCAGTCAATTAGCACGGAAAGCTAGCAAAGTGGCTCGAAGCTCTCCTTCCTGAACAAAGGCACACAACGCAACACGCCTAACGTTCTGAAAAAATTTCAATAATCGAATAAAACTATATCGAAAAAACATACTTTACGATGATATTGTCACATGTATCAAATAAAATCAAAGCCGGAGATATTAGTCGTCTATAATGACAGCTGTACAGAAGGCAAAACCAGGTCCCCTCACACGCTCTCCAGAAAACAGGAAACTGGTGACACGTCATACAAAGAGCCTTTGTTCGAACCCAGATCAAGTTATTCACTCCATTTCTTCTCTCACTGCCTGTCGACATCTAGTGGAAGAGGTATGACGTGCATCTATACTAATAAATATCAAGGACATTAATAGGCAGGACCTAGAACAGAGCATCGATTTCAGATTTTCCACTTCCTGTCAGGAAGTTTGCTGCAAAAGGAGTTCTGTTTAACTCACAGATATAATTCAAACGGTTTTAGAAACTAGAGAGTGTTTTCTATCCAATAGTAATAATAATATGCATATTGTACGAGCAAGAATTGAGTACGAGGCCGTTTGAAATGGGCACCTTTTATCCGGTTACTCAATACTGCCCCTGCAGCCCAAACAGGTTAAACGTTAGCTTTCTTACATGGCACACATTGCACTTTTACTTTCTTCTCCAACACTTTGATTTTGCATTATTTAAACCAAATTGAACATGTTTCATTATTTATTTGAGGCTAAAATGATTTTATTGATGTATTATATTAAGTTAAAATAAGTGTTCATTCAGTATTGTTGTAATTGTCATTATTACAAATAAATAAAGAAAATTGGCCAATTAATCGGCATCGGATTTTTTTGGTCCTCCAATAATCGGTATCGGTGTTGAAAAATCATAATCGGTCGACCTCTACTCTAGGGTACGTGGGACACTAACGTCCCACCTGACCAACATCCAGTGAAAGTCCAGGGCGCCAAATTGAAAACAGAAATCTCCTAATAAAAATTCCTCAAACATACATGTATTATACACCATTTTAAAGATACACTTGTTGTAAATCCAGCCACGGTGTCCGATATCAAAAAGGCTTTACGACGAAAGCACACCAAATGATTATGTTAGGTCAGAGCCAAGTCACAGAAAAACACAGCCATTTTTCCAGCCAAAGAGAGGAGTCACAAAAAGCAGAAGTAGAGATAAAATGAATCACTAGCCTTTGATGATCTTCATCAGATGACACTCATAGGACTTCATGTTACACAATACATGAATGTTTTGTTCGGTAAAGTTAATATTTATATCCAAAAATCTCAGTTTACATTGGCGCGTTATGTTCAGTAGTTCCAAAACATGCAGTGATTTTGTAGAGCCACATCAATTGACAGAAATACTCATAATAAACATTGCTAAAAGATACAACTGTTATGCATGGAATTGTAGATCCACTTCTCCTTAATGTAACCGCTGTGTCAGATTTCAAAAAAACTTCACGGATGAAGCACACCATGCAATAATCTGAGTACAGCGCTCAGACACAAAACCAAGCCATACAGATATCCGCCATGTTGTGTAGTCAACAGACGTCAGAAATAGCATTATAAATATTCACTTTCCTTTGATGATCTTCATCAGAATGCACTCCCAGGAATCCCAGTTCCACAATAAATGTTTGTTTTGTTCGATGAAGTCCATTTATGTCGAAATACCTCCTTTTTGTTCGCGCGTTTAGCCCAGTAATCCAAATTTATGAGGCGCGATCACTAGGTCCAGACAAAGTCAAAAAGTTCCGTTACAATCCATAGAAACATGTCAAACGATGTATAGAATCAATCTTTAGGATGTTTTTAACATAAATCTTCAATAATGTTCCAACCAGAGAATTCCTTTGTCTTCAGAAATGCAATGGAACTCAAGCTAACTGTCACGTGACGTGCGTGGTCAGCTCATGGCACTCAGGGAAAGACCTTACTCAATCCCCTCATTCGCCTCCACTTCACAGTAGAAGCCTCAAACAAGGTTCTAAAGACTGTTGACATCTAGTGGAAGCCTTAGGAAGTGCAATATGACCCCATTTCCACTGTATCTTGGATAAGCAAAGAGTTGAAAAACTACCAATAATATGCATATCCTAGCATCTGGGCCTGAATAGCAGGCAGTTTACCCTGGGCACACTTTTCATCCGGACGTGAAAATACTGCCCCCGACCCCAAAGAAGTATGAAAAAAAAAAGCCCTATTACTAGGCTATTCAAAATCAATTAGGCTATGAAATTCTAACTCTGAATTGGTTTAATTTAGGGTAGACCATGTACTGTACCAAAGACATCTTAAATCCGTATTTTTGTAAATGTTTTTTTCTGCCATGCGTAAGATGTGGTAGGCTATGTATTGTATAACAGCACAATCATTATTTTAATGCTGGGGTTTTTTCGTGCTTGGGCTCATATATAGGCCTATGCATAAGCTCTAATATGCATATGGGTGTTTTGAATTAATCATCACCTTAGAAAGCGCTGTCCATTTCATTTAGTTGTGTTATACTGTCTTGATGATAAGTGTTTGATGGGATTTTCCATTATATTTGCATTGATGTCGGAGTAGTTAGAGGAACAATAGAACTATGAGTACCAGGCCATTATGACCTGATGTTAGTTAGCAAGTTGGGTACTACTAATGCATGTCCAGAGTGCATAAAAGGAGATTACTGTGACTCAACAGTCACATAGAATTTTACGACGGTAATATGTCACTGCAACAGTCCTAGCCACGTTTACTACCATCATCTCTGATGAAGTCTAACTATTTCATTGCATGTCCCATTAAAGTAAAGACAGATGTACAGACAGATGGACGGCGGCACAGACGGGAGGATGGACAGACAGATGGACGGAGGGACAGACGAACAGACAGACAGACGGATGGAAGGACAGACAGACGGAGGGCCAGACAGACAGACAGACGGAGGGCCAGACAGACAGACAGACGGAGGGCCAGACAGACAGACAGACGGAGGGCCAGACAGACAGACAGATGGAGGGCCAGACAGACAGACAGATGGAGGGCCAGACAGATAGACGGAGGGCCAGACAGACAGACAGATGGAAGGACAGACAGATGGAGGGCCAGACAAACAGACAGATGGACGGACGGAGGGAGGGAGGGAGGGAGGGAGGGAGGGAGGGACGGATGGACGGGCAGACACACAGATGTACAGACAGATGGATGGAGGGACAAACAGACAGACAGACAGACGGACAGACGGGCGATCGGACAGACAGACATATAGATATATATTAAAGTAATGAGTTGACTGAAATTAAAGCAAATAGCTTTAACCTTTCTGAAGTATTACCATGTACTGAGCCAGTGTACCCAACTTTCCAGGAGAGAACAGCATGAACCACACTGTTATTTATATAGATGGACATTTATGACAAACTCAACACTGTAATAACAGGCAGATCAAAAGCCTCCAGAAAATCGTTATGCAATTTAATGTTTGTGGCCATTCAAGCTTTTATGGGCTGCGACCAACGTAAGGTAATGTTCAGGCCCATTTACAGGGGGCTGGAGACTAGTGCTGAAACAGCTCTATAGGGAGCTTTACTGTTGTTCCCGAGGGGCCTTTTTGGCCAGGCTGGTTCTCTGTGATTGAGGCAGTCAAAGCTATATCCTTCAATATATGGAGAGTTTAAAGTTGAGGTTAAGAGAGAAAGGCTGTGATGCTAGCTAGATCACTCTGATTCATCACTCTATAGTTTACAACAATCAACTTTGCAAACTGTATCACACAAGCACACCACCATCATGTATGGAATACACATGGGCTATATATGGGGTACACATGGGTTATATATGGGGTATATGTGAGGTAAGGGTAAATCAGGTATATATGAGGTGTATATATATGAGGTACAGTACATATGGGGTACACTTGGGGTAGATATGGGTTATATGTATGTATGTATGTATGTATGTATAAGGTATATATGAGCGCCGACGGAGATGGCTGCCGTTGTACGATCCCGTAACCAATTGTGCATGTTTTTTCACCTTATTTGTAAATTATTTTGTACTGACTTGCCTAATTAAATAAATAAACATTTTCTACATGATGTTTCTGCAACCGTGTGTTATTATCAGAAAGAGCTTCTAGATATCAGGACAGCAATTACTTACCCCTTACAGGAGGAATATTATTTTCTTCAACAAGTCGGACGGGAAGGATTTACTTCAGACGCCCGAAAAGGCCCTCATCCCCGTCATTCACAGGAGAAAGAGACGGAGGTATTGGGGACAAATGTCCGTGTGTAAGGATCCGTCGCCGAAAGGGTAATCTGCCTTTACCGTTGGTCCTATTAGCCAATGTACAATCAATCGATAATAAAATAGACGAACTATGACCACGTATATCCTACTGACGGGACATTAAAAACTGTAATGTCTTATGTTTCACAGAGTCTTGGCTGAACAATGACATGAATAACATACAGCTGACGGGTTTTAAGCTTTTTCGGCAGGATAGAACAGCGGCATCTGGTAAGACAAGGAGTGGCGGTCTATGTACAGTACAGGTACAGTGATCGATAAGCTGCTCTGACAGCTGATGCTTAAAGTTAGAGAGGGAGATATAAGACTCCAGCTTCAGTGATTTTTGTAATTCGTTCCAGTCATTGGCAGCAGAGAACTGGAAGGAAAGGCGGCCAAACAAAGTGTTGGTTTTGGGGATGACCAACCTGCTGGAGTGCGTGCTACAGGTGGGTGTTGCTATGGTGACCAGTGAGCTGAGACGAGGTGGGGCTTTACCTAGCAAAGAAAAAAGGAACAAAGCGCAAGATTTTTTTGCAACTTTTCAAATCATCAACAGCCTATAGTTGCATCATGCAGCCCATATATCATTTGATTTCTAAAGCATTAGAAGGTTTGTATCATTCACAACTAACTTTGCCAAATTACTCTAAATACAACTCATAGGAACTGTTTCAAATGAGCGCTTTTACGCTCAACATAGCCACTTCATATGCACACACTCTATTCTGCCTTCTATTCTTTTGGCCAAGCGTCATTTGATTTAGTGCCATCCAGTGTTTTGTGTAGCTGCAGCTAGCGTGTACTATGCTGTGCTACTTCGTTGTTGGTTGTAAAACAGGAAATAGAAAATGATGCAGTTCAGCATTATTGTTGGAAAGAGGGACATAATACTGCTGTTTATCTTCTGCCATCCTTCTTGTTAAGCATTGCCTGTAAGTACAAATCATTTCTAAGATGTTCATCTTTTATTATTGTAAGTATTTTCTGCAGGTCATGTTTTAATTCTGAGTTTAAGTAAATCGATTACATGTGTACCCTCGCTAGCCTAGCCTTCCTGTTAAGTGCTGGTTTGCAGCTGGTTTCTCTCCATGTCTCTTCACACTTAAATTAGCTTATGTTATTTAGATACTAATCCTGTTTGGAATAGTGTTCAAACATGTACGTTTTCTATGAACAGTGTTGCTCAAGTATTGTATTGTTCTCTATGCGACTATAAAACATTGATTATACACTGTGTATTTATATTTCCTTTTAGTCTAAGCTGCTCCAATAATTTCAATTTTCTGTATTGTTACAGTTTTACACCATTTCAACTATAAAACAGGAGGTTTATGGAAAGCCAATCCCTGACTCTGGTTCAGTTCTTGATTGGAGTTTGGCTGGCTGTCAAATTATTGTTGCATATACCTTATAGAGGACAGTTCGCTCTGGAATGTGAAAAATATCCTTTCCATTTCAAATCAGAGTTTATTTTATCATGTACGCCGAATACAGTGAAATACTTACTTACATGCTCTAACCAATAGTGCAAAAAGGTGTTAGGTGAACAATAGGTAAGTAAAGAAATAAGTAAAGAGAAAAAAAAAAGGAAAAAGAGAAAAACAACAGTAAAAAGACAGGCTATATACAGTAGCGAGGCTACATACAGACACTGGTTAGTCAGGCTGATTGAGGTAGTATGTACATGTAGATATGGTTAAAGTGACTATGCATATATGATGAACAGAGAGTAGCAGTAGCGTAAAAGAGGGGGTGGCGGGTGGTGGGTGGCGGGACACAATGCAGATAGCCCGGTTAGCCAGTGTGCGGGAGCACTGGTTGGTCGGCCCAATTGAGGTAGCATGTACATGAATGTATAGTTGAAGTTACTATGCATATATGATAAACAGAGAGTAGCAGCAGCATAAAAAGAGACCGGCAGTGAGACCGGCAGTCTTTTGCATGACAATAACCGGCTGACAAAATGTAATGACAGCCACAGCCCTAAATGTGGCACATGATATTCTTTCGAATATAGATTATAATCAGTGGTGTAGTGGAGGATAAATTTACGTAAAAGATGCTAAAGTACCTTTTTTGTTCTGTGCGAGCATATACCCACCAAACACATTGAAAAAATGCATTGAGAATAAAGGGAGCATTACTTTATTCACCGCTAATGACCATTAGCATTTACTCACCTATCTTTTTAACCACTACATCGCATATTATTATAATCATGTATTAAGCTGTCTGGATGACTAATCTAATAATCAATTTCCTATCATTAAATGAAGTGAGTTTGGAGAGTGTGCATGCCACTTTTGGTGATCATGGACATGTTTTTTCCTGATTCAAGTATTCTCTTCACAATTGTAGAAAAGACTTCCAAGAAAATGGAAGGAAGAGTTTACAACACTAGAATAGTTAACACACAAATATTATTCAAATTGGACCCACTTTAAACAAAGTACAAATTATAAATGATTTATATAGCATACATACATGTTTAATAAATTTATCCCAAATCAGCTATATGTGTATTTCATACTCTGATGATGTATAAAGGGTGACATAACAATTCCCACTGAAGGGTAAATTGCCAAATTTGACATAGTGCACTATGTATGTTTATACACCATCTATGTAGTATGTCACACACCTATGATTTGTGAAGCATTTATGTGCTTATGAAACCTTTATGTATTTGATATAAAGCATTTATAATTGACCTTTATGTATTTGATATAAAGCATTTATAATTGACCTTTATATATTTGATATAAAGTATTTTTAATTGACCTTTATATATTTGATATAAAGCATTTATAATTGACCTTTATGTATTTGATATAAAGCATTTATAATTTAACTTAATTTAACTTTTTTTTTAAATGTTGTGGGGGACTTAAAATGAATTCATAATGTGACAATTACTCATACTGTACTGTAGGCATAATTATTAATTATATAACAGAGGAATTCAAGATTTTATAGTTTTATTTCTAAATCTCTCTCTCCCTTCTCTCTCTCTCACCAGTATGAAGACCAAGTCTGGGTACTTGGCTCCACGATGTGAAACATTCCGTGAACGTTGTGCTTCATCAACCTCCCAGGCATTCCGTTAGCTCGGCCCCGCATGGAGAAAGACAGAGAGAGAGACACCGAGAGGGAGAGAATGTCAGTGTTCTCATTCCCCCAGCGCTTCCAGCTGTTTAACAACCAACACTCTACTTAACAAACGAGAGGTCTCTTTCTCTACCCCTACAGCCCCAGGTAATGATCCCTACTCCCAACGGGATGTGCTTACTAAGGGGGAATGGATGGATGAATGTGAACCTCCGGGAGAATGAAGTGATGGTGGTGGAAGAAGTAGGAGTCAGCAACATAATTCTATGTCATTAGGTTAGAAAAAAAGATATGGGGATTTTTGTGGATCTATGCGCAATGAAGCGTAGAAAAGGATACCCATTGCAGAGTAAACCTTTGTTTTATAGTCAGTGTATGGATAGTGCTGAGGGACACAGGGTCATTCATGGTGGATGAGGGAATAACAATCAACTTTGAACTTCACCATCTCCCAGAAGACGTCTTAGAGGTGCCTACATGGCTTTTTGGGTCAGCTTTTCGAAGAACCTTGAGGACACTATGCAAAGTCTCATCTGAAAGGTAGCACTATTTGAGGAAGTGAATATACACGTCCAATGATTCCGCTATGCCCCATAGCGGAAGTTTGGTGTTCGGTGCATTCAAGACAAATTATTTCATAACTGTTTAAAAAATATATATATATATTATTTTTCTTTAACAGTAAGTTAGATTCAATAATACGTTTCACAAAGCTTTACTGTGGTGTGCTCAGGACTATTTATTTTCTACCTCACCCTTTGACTACAAGAGATAAATAATGCAAGAATCTCATCCTTCCTTTGTTACCCCCCACCCACCAGAGTAGCTATGTTTTTTTGTTTTTTCATCCTCCTTTTCCATCAGTATTTCATCTGCATAACAAAAACAACAGTATAAGATATTCCAAATAGATGTTTCCATCCATTTAGAGAGACATGTTAATGTCATTTTGATTACGTGCTTTGAATCTATAAAGGCACCATGGCAGTGCCCTTCAAACTCCATCAACCACTTCAAACTCCATCAACCACTTCAAACCCCATCAACCACTTCAAACCCCACCACCCCTTCAAACCCCATCAACCCCTTCGAACCCCATCAACCACTTCGAACCCCATCAACCACTTCGAACCCCATCAACCACTTCAAACCCCATCAACCACTTCAAACCCCACCACCCCTTCAAACCCCATCAACCCCTTCGAACCCCATCAACCCCTTCGAACCCCATCAACCCCTTCGAACCCCATCAACCCCTTCGAACCCCATCAACCCCTTCGAACCCCATCAACCCCTTCAAACCCCATCAACCCCTTCAAACCCCATCAACCCCTTCAAACCCCATCAACCACTTCAAACCCCACCACCCCTTCAAACCCCACCACCCCTTCAAACCCCATCAACCCCTTCAAACCCCATCAACCCTTTCAAACCCCATCAACCCCTTCAAACCCCATCAACCCCTTCAAACCCCATCAACCACTTCAAACCCCACCACCCCTTCAAACCCCATCAACCCCTTCAAACCCCATCAACCCCTTCAAACCCCACCACCCCTTCAAACCCCACCACCCCTTCAAACCCCACCACCCCTTCGAACCCCATCAACCCCTTCGAACCCCATCAACCCCTTCGAACCCCATCAACCCCATCGAACCCCATCAACCCCTTCAAACCCCATCAACCACTTCAAACCCCACCACCCCTTCAAACCCCATCAACCCCTTCAAACCCCATCAACCCCTTCAAACCCCATCAACCCCTTCAAAACCCATCAACCACTTCAAACCCCACCACCCCTTCAAACCCCATCAACCCCTTCAAACCCCATCAACCACTTCAAACCCCACCATGCCTTCAAACCCCACCATGCCTTCAAACCCCATCAACCACTTCAAACCCCATCAACCCCTTCAAACCCCATCAACCACTTCAAACCCCATCAACCACTTCAAACCCCACCACCACATCAAACCCCATCAACCACTTCAAACCCCACCACACCTTCAAACCCCATCAACCACTTCAAACCCCATCAACCACTTCAAACTCCACCACCCCTTCAAACCTCATCAACCCCATCAAACTCCACCACCCCTTCAAACCCCATCAAACCCCACCACCACATCAAACCCCATCAAACTTCACCACCCCTTCAAACCCCATCAACCACTTCAAACCCCACCACCCCTTCAAACCCCATCAAACCCCACCACCACATCAAACCCCATCAAACCCCACCACCCCATCAAACCCTACCACCCCTTCAAACTCCATCAAACCCTATCACCTCTTCAAACCTCATCAACCCCCACCACCCCATCAAACCCCGCCACCCCTTTAAACCCCACTACCCCATCAAACCACCCATTCAAACCCCTTCAAAACACCACCACCCCATCAAACCCCACCACCACATCAAACCCCATCAACCACCACCACCCCATCAAACCCTACCACCCCTTCAAACTCCATCAAACCCTACCACCCCTTCAAACCTCATCAACCCCCACCACCCCATCAAACCCCACCATCCCATCAAGCCCCACCACCCCTTAGACATAGAAAGTCACTTAGGAGGGAGAACTGAAATAATATAAGAATCCTATCAGCCTATCAGCTGCCTACACCCCACATGCTGTGACTGTTACATTCATAATTCAGCGTAGGTCCCAGGAGTTTCCGTTTCACACCAACTGTTCAGTTTTTTTTTCTTCCATGTGCCAAATGATATGTGAGTGCCGTCTAAGGTTGTGTGTGGCGGGAGTACAAATGATATGGAAAGGCCGTCTAGGGTTAGTAGGATTGATCTGTTAGTACTGTAAGGCTGTAACCTAACGAGGTAAAGGTACCTTAATTATTAGGCCCTGTGACCTTTAGTTTCTGTGTGTGTTGTGTGTGTAGAGAGATACTTGTTTGTCTTGACTCTTGTGTGCTTGGCATTGAGCCAGAGCTCTTCGTAGAGGCTTGTCGAGCGGGGGGAGGGAGAGAAGGCCGAGTATGGTAGAGAATGCTACATTGAGGAGGAAATTATCCTGCAAGGGCTTGTAGCAATTAGATTGATACATGATCAAGGCTTTTAATTAGAACACTGCTACACATTCCCCTTCATTATTCAATAGAAAGCAACTCATTCTGCAGCCCAGCGGCAGTGGCGAGACCAGCAACTGCTCAATAAGCACATTGCTTTAGTTTGGAGAGACCAGCTAGCAGCTCAATCAAATCAAATTTTATTTGTCACATGCGCCAAATACAACAGCTGTAGAACTTACTGTGAAATGCTTAATTACAAGCCCTTAACCAACAATGCGGTTTTAAGAAAATAGAGATAAGAAAAAATTTACCAAAAAAAGGTTAGTCGAGGTAATTTGTACATGTAGGTAGGGGGAAAGTGACTATGCGTAGATAATGAACAATGAGTAGCAGCAGTGTAAAAACAAATACTCCGCGTGTCCATTTCATTAATTGTTCAGCAGTCTTATGGCTTGAAGGTAGACGTTATTAAGGAGCTTTTTGGTCCTAGACTTGGCGCCCCGGTACCGCTTGCCGTGCGGTAGCGGTTGCCGTGTGGAGTCTTTGACAATTTTTTGGACCTTCCTTCCTATTATATAGATCCTTGATGGCAAGATAGCTTGGCTCCAGTGATTTACTGGGCCGTACGCACTACCCTCTGTTGCACCTTGCGGTCGGATGCCGAGCAGTTGCCATACCAGGCGGTGACGCAACTGGTCAGGATGCTCTTGATGGTGCAGTGGTATACATTTTTGAGGATCTGGGGACCATTGCCAAATCTTTTCAGTCTCCTAAGGAGGAAAAGGCATTGTCGTGCCCTCTTCATGACTGTCTTGGTGTGTTTGGACCATGATAGTTTGTTGGTGATGTGGACAACAAGGAACTTGAAACTCGCTACCCGCTCCCCTACAGCCCCGTCGATGTGAATGTGGGCGTGTTCGACCCTCCTTTTCCTGTATTCAACGATCATCTCCTCATTGAGGGAGAGGGCGTTGTCCTGGCACCCCACTGCCAGTAACTTATTTTGTGCATAATGTTGCTGCTACCGTCTCTTAAAACCAAAAATAACTACTGGACATTAGAACAGTGATTACTCACCACAAACTAAAATAAGCTTTTTCCTTTAACGAGTCCGACGAGAAGGATACACTGCTTTCCCGGGAACAGGCCCAAATTTGTCAATTGCGTGAAGAAAATGAGGAAAAGGGGGCGCAGGTCAGACTGCCTTTGAGAATCCGTAGGCGAGCGAGTAAACTCCCACTGCTATCCGTTCTACTGGCTTACATACAATCATTGGAAAATATAATGTATGACCTATGATTACGATTGTCCTACCAACGGGACATTAAAAACTGTAATCTTATGTTTCACCGAGTCGATGCTGAAAAACAACACGGATAATATAGAGCTGGCGGTATTTTCCATGCACCGGCAGAACAGAGAAGAAGCTACTTCTGGTAAAACGAGGGGTGGGGTGTGTCTTTTGATCAATAACAGCTGGTGCGCAATGTCTAATATTAAAAAAGTCTTGAGGTATTGCTCGCCTGAAGTAGAGTACCTTACGATAAGCTGTAGAACACACTATCTACCAAGAGAATTCTCATCTATATTATTCGAAGCCGCCTATTTACTACCACAAACCGATGCTGGCACTAACATACACTCAACCAACTCTACAAGGCCATAAGCAAACATGAAAATGCTCATCCAAAAGCGGCACTCCTAGTGGCCAGGGACTTTAATGCAGGCAAATTTAAATGAATTTTCCCAAACTTTTACCACCATGTCACATATGTAACTTTATGTAACATGTCACATAAAAAACTCTAGACCGCCTTTACTCCAAACACAGAGATTCATACAAAGCTTTCCACCGCCCTCCATTTGGAAAATCTGACCATAATTCTATCCTTCTGACTCCTGCTTACAAGCAAAAACTAAAGCAGGAAGTACCAGTAACTCTCTCAATATGGAAGCGGTCAGATGACGCGGGTGCTACACTACAGGACGGTTTTGCTAGCACAGATAGGAATATGTTCCCGGGATTCATCCAATGGCATTGAGGAGTATTCCACCTCAGTCATCGGCATCATCAATTAGTGCATCGACGACGTCGTCTCCACAGTTACCGTATGTACATAACCCAACCAGAAGCCATGGATTGCAGGCAACATCCGTATAATGCCCTCAGACGAACCAACAAACAAGCAAAGCATCAATAGAAGATTAAGTTTGAATCCTACTACACTGGCTCTGATGCTCGTCAGATGTGGCAGGGCTTGAAAAATTATTACGGACTACAAAGGTAAAACTACTACAGACTACAAAGGGAAAGCTAAATGTATTTTAAGCTCCCTTCGAAGCAAGCAACACTGAACCATGCGTGAGAGCACCAGCTGTTCTGCATAACTGTGTGAAAACGCTCTCAGTAGCCGATGTGAGCTAGACCTTTAAACAGGTCAACATTCACAAAGCCGCGGGACCAGACGGATTACCAGGACGTGTACTCAAAGCGTGCGTGGACCAACTGGCAAGGGTCTTCATTTACATTTTCAACCTCTCACTAACCGAGTCTGTAATACCTAGAGTTGAGTCGGAAGTTTACATACACTTAGGTTGGAGTCATTAAAACGTTTCAACCACTCCACAAATGTCTTGTTAACAAACTATAGTTTTGGCAAGTCGGTTAGGACATCTACTTTGTACATGTCACAAGTAATTTTTCCAAAAATTGTTTACAGACAGATTATTTCATTTATAATTCACTGTATCACAATTCCAGTGGATCAGAAGTTTACGTACACTAAGTTGACTGTGCCTTTAAACAGTTTGGAAAATTCCAGAAAATGAAGTCATGGCTTTAGAAGGTTCGGATGGGCTAATTGACATAATTTGAGTCAATTGGAGGTGTACAGTCGTGGCCAAAAGTTTTGAGAATGACACAAATATTAATTTTCATAAAGTCTGCTGCCTCAGTTTGTATGATGACAATTTGCATATACTCCAGAATGTTATGAAGAGTGATCAGATGAATTGCAATTAATTGCAAAGTCCCTATTTGCCATTCAAATGAACTGAATCCCCCAAAAACATTTCCACTGCATTTCAGCCCTGCCGACATCATGTCAGTGATTCTCTCGTTAACACAGGTGTGAGTGATGACGAGGACAAGGCTGGAGATTACTCTGTCATGCTGATTGAGTTTGAATAACAGACAGGAAGCTTCAAAAGGAGGGTGGTGCTTGAAATCATTGTTCTTCCTCTGTCAAACATGGTTACCTGCAAGGACACACGTGCCGTCATCATTGCTTTGCACATCAACGGCTTCACAGGCAAGGATATTCCTGCCAGTAAGATTGCACCTAAATCAACCATTTATCGGATCATCAAGAACTTCAAGGAGAGCGGTTCAATTGTTGTGAAGAAGGCTTCAGGGCACCCAAGAAAGTCCAGCAAGCGCCAGGACCGTCTCCAACACATCCTCCTAGAGCAACTTCTCCCAACCATCCAGGAACAGTTTGGTGACAAACAATGCCTTTTCCAGCAATGATGGAGCGCCTTGCCATAAGAGAAAAGTGATAACTAAGTGGCTCGGGGAACAAAACATCTATTTTGGGTCCATGGCCAGGAAACTCCCCAGACCTTAAATCCCATTGAGCACTTGTCGTCAATCCTCAAGAGGCGGGTGGACAAACAAAAACCCACAATATCTGACAAACTCCAAGCGTTGATTATGCAAGAATGGTCTGCCATCAGTCAGGATGTGGCCCAGAAGTTAACCTCTCTAGGGTACGTGAGACGGTAGCGTCCCACCTCTTCAACAGCCAGTGAAACTGCAGGGCGCCAAATTCAAAACAACAGAAATCCCATAATTAAAATTCCTCAAACATACATGTATTTTACACCATTTTAAAGATACAATTGTTGTAAATCCAGCCACAGTGTCCGATTTCAAAAAGGCTTTACGACGAAAGCAAACCAAACGATTATGTTAGGTGAGTGCCTATTCACAGAATAACACAGCCATTTTTCCAGCCAAAGGGAGGATTCACAAAAAGCAGAAATATAGATCAAATGTATCACTAACCTTTGATCTTCATCAGATGACACTAATAGGACTTCATGTTACACAATACATGTATGTTTTGTTCGGTAAAGTTCATATTTATATCCAAAAATCTCAGTTTGCATTGGCACCTAAGTTCAGAAGTTCCAAGAGCCACATCAATTTACAGGAATACTCATAATAAACATTGCTAAAAGATACAACTGTTATGCATGGAATTTTAGATGCACTTCACCTTAATGCAACCGCTGTGTCAGATTTCAAAAAAGCTTTACGGAATTTATACAATAATCTGAATTCGGCGCTCAGCGTCCAATCAAGACACAAATATAGCCGCCATATTATGCAGTCAACAAAAGTCATAAGCATTAAAAATCTTCACTTACCTTTGCTGATCTTTGTCGGAATGCACTCCCAGGACTCCCACTTCCACAAGAAATGTTTGTTTTGTTCGGTAATGTCCATCATTTATGTCCAAATAGTTACTTTTGTTAGCGTGTTTGGTAAACAAATCCAAAGTCACGAAGCGCGTTCACTAAAAGCAGACAAAATGTCAAAAAGTTCCGTAACAGTCAGTAGAAACATGTCAAACGATGTATTGAATGAATCTTTAGGATGTTTTTAACATAATTCTTCAATAATGTTCCAACCAGAGAATTCCTTTGTCTTCAGAAAAGCAAATGGAACGGGAGAAAACTCTCATGTGAACGCGCATGGTCAGCTCGTGGCTGCTGGCAAACCTCTGACTCATTCCTCTTTGCTTCGGCCCCACTCCACAGTAGAGGCATCAGACAAGGTTCTAAAGACTGCTGACATCTAGTGGAAGCCTTAGGAAGTGCAACATTACCAATATCCCACTGTATCTTTAATAGGAGCTGAGTTGAAAATCGACCAACCTCAGATTTCCCACTTCCTGGTTGGATTTTTTCTCAGGTTTTTGCCTGCCGTATGAGTTCTGTTGTCACGTTCCTGACCTGTTTTCTGTTAGTTTTTGTATGTGTTAGACGGTCAGGGCGTGAGTTTGGGTGGGTAGTCTATGTTATGTGTTTCTATGTTGGTTAAAGGGTGACCTGATATGGCTCTCAATTAGAGGCAGGTGGTTTTCATTTCCTCTGATTGAGAGCCATATTAAGGTAGGTGTTTTCACATTGTTTGTTGTGGGTGGTTGTCTCCTGTGTCAGTGTCTGTGTATGTTACGCCACACGGGACTGTTTCGGTTTTGTTTGTTCGTTCGTTTTATGAAGTCAGTTTTCCTGTTCATGCGTTCTTCGTGTTTCATGTAAGTTCGTCGTCCAGGTCTGTCTACGTCGTTTATTGTTTTGTAATTATTCAAGTGTTCGTCGTGTTTTCTGTTTTGTTTATTAAATATCATGTCGTATCACACCGCTGCGTCTTGGTTCAATCCATGTTCCTCCTCTTCGGATGAAGAGGAAGAGGAAAGCCGTTACATCTGTTATACTCAGACACCATTCAAACCGTTTCAGAAATGTCAGTATTTTCTATCCAAATCTACAAATAATATGCATATTCTAGCTTTTATGGCTTTGTATCAGGCCGTTTACTCTGGACATGCTTTTCATCCGGACGTGAAAATACTGCCCCCTACCCCAAAGAAGTTAATTGACAGCATGCCAGGGCGGATTGCAGAGGTCTTGAAAAAGAAGGGTCAACACTGCAAATATTGTCTCTTTGCATCAACTTCTGTTCCTGAGTGGCTCGCTTCTGGGCGTGCTGGCAGGATATGGCAGCATTTTCGGATGTGCGTCAAGAATTTTGCATACAGTAGCACGTTTGTATGAAAGTGTGGTTATTCACAGGCAAAGTGTTATGTGCTATGGAGGTACATTTGTGTCTTTTTGTCAAGAGCAAAAGGTTTTTTATTTTCAATCAAAAATAATTGTTCTCAAAGCAACTTTTTCTGACACAAAGGAAGTCAAAGTGGACACCTACGAAGATGGCATCTCAGGTAAGCAGCACTGGGCTGTATTGACGTATTCTAAAAATGACATCTACTGCTTTAGACTGAACGGTCATATCTCAGTTATTGTTTTCATATCCATAAAAAATAAGCTATTTTCTGTAGATATTGCCAGATGTTCACTGTCTGAGGAACAGGCCGTGGAAGTTTTATTGCTGGCAAAAGTGCCTTAATCAGAGGTAATTAAACTGTTCTGTGTTATTTTTCTCCATCTCTGCCTGTCTTGTTGCACATGGAACCTGTCTCACATGCATTAATTTAAAAACCCTTAATGTCAGTTGTTAATTTTCAGATTTACACCACATAAACACAGCCATTTTCACTGGACTATCTGTTGCTGCCAAGTCATGATTTCCCTGGGGGTTAGCCTTGCAATAACCATGTGGTGAGACACATAGCCCTCTATATTTAAATGTTTCAGGTACACTCCGATAGATGTCTGCGTCACATACAGTATCTTCTATTGACATTATCTTCTATTGTTTGTCCTCGTGTGTCTGTTTTTCAGCGTAAAGTACTCTGCAGCCACTTAGTGTGGACACCAGGTGAGACCACACACACACACAATAACAGTCTCTCTCCTTCACTTCATCCCTCTCCCCCTTCTCCCTAAATCCTCTAGGTTATATCAGCTGTTTTGGTGAACCCCTCCCACATCTGAACTGGCTGACAGAGGGCACAGCATGATCATAGGTGAGAGGTCACTTGGTCGGGTCAACAGGATGTATTATTAAAGAGATGCTTTACATTGAAATACAGACAGAGATGTAGTAGTCCCAGAGTTAATGATCCAAGGTCAGTTTTGCATTTCACCTCCTGATTAAGATGACTGACCGTGTTAGAATAAAAAAAAACAAGGCATAATCATGCTCTCTCTCTCTACCCATTTCTCACTCGTCTGCAGGTATTTTTTGATGTGAGAGAGGAAGCCAGTCCCGTCATCGCCACCTCACCCGCTCTTAAGATAACCTTTGGGACAACTGGGGGCCCAAGGCTGGTTAGGAGACACCGCAATTGTGATGAACTGAGAGAATATTAGGGTAACACTGTAATTCATGAATCATATGCTGTCTGCCGCTGTTCTTACCTCTTTCCCTTTCTGTCTTCTACACCTCTCTCCGAACCTTGTCTTTCTTCCTCATTTCATAATGCACACCATATGTGCATTGAAGTACAGACTGAACTTATGTTTTATTTAATATTACAAATATTATAATTATAATGCATTTATGTATTTATAACACCTTGATAATTAACTTATTTCAATAAAATGTTTCACATTCTCCACTGGTTGAATTTAAGTATCTCATTGAAATACTATCCTGTGTCCTCAGATTAATGCAGATGAAGGGAGTTAGATATGTATATATGAATTACAATAGTTACAATGTGTAATCATTGATGTCCCAGGAGCAGGAGTGGTAAACACTGTTGAAGTGTAAAATTGTAATACATACATGCAGACACAGCAACATTCAAATAATCGAGTTTGATATGACTGAAAAATAATGTCTCAGAGATTCATACCTGAACCACACCTTTATTTGCCAAGGAAGAGTACATGATCAGTAAATATATTCAATGTACATGCTACAATGTGGGGATCGCATGCATGGTAATAACTACAGTACATGTGTATATAAGACTTGCATCCTTGGCACAATAAAGTTATTATATTGTACTCTATCCATAGGCTTCATTAATGCCATTCAGACTTGAAGTTGATGCAACAACTGATAGCTGAGGTTCATAGATTGGTGTGAGTATTAGTTCAGTTTTAGGGTCCTTACACAGATTGGCTACATACTGTAGTTAGCTACACATCCATAGACATATAGTTATTTTAATCCTCCACTACACAATAAGCAAGTAAATAGTTAGCTAGCTATGTTACTTCAGCTGCATTGCAAGGCAATCTAACACAATGGCACATTCAATTTGCAGTAAATGCTTTAGCTTGCTAGATTCTTTACATCCACTGTTTCACAAGACGACAGCCTGGTTTGCTGGTTTTCTCAGGAATCCCTAAAACATGAAACAACACAAATTACAAATGCATTCTCCTAACACTAGAGTCATGACGTTGGCCTAGGGGTAGGTTTATGACAGTCATAAATACCTCTTTCCCCCCTTTTCCTTCTCCCTACTTTAACTGATGTGACATAAGAAAACCCCTTGGTTAACATAGAGATTCTGGGAACATCAGAAGTGGGGGGAAATGAACTATATTCTGGTAATCCGACCAACTGAACATATGCGGTGGTACTTAAGGTATATTATGTCAGTTCGCTTGCCCTCTGACACATTCTCATCAATGATAGAATGACGTAAACTCTACTGTGGAAAGTCTAAACGTCAGAGGTATCGGATTCACATGGAATTGTTGTTTGATTCAAATGTTTGAATATGAAATTATTTGTGAAGAGATTAAATTTAATTTTAGCTTCCAAATGAGAGATTTGTGTTTTCATAAGTTTGGGCTTCTGCTCAACTAGGGGCCCGCCCCTGTGAAGAGACATGGGTAATAGACTTTTCAGACACACCCCTCTCCCTCCACTACAAAAACCATTGACAAAAATATAACTTTCTGTTCCGGGACGCTAGGATGACGATCCGAGGTCAGAATGGTTCAGATAATAACTACAGAACTAAGCCAACAGCGGCATGGACTTTGATTGTGAATGGTATGAACTTTGAACTCGTATTCACTACAGAAGTGATATTTCCTAGCCGTTGAGTTAGCAACAGCTGCTACAAACGCAGGTTAGGAAGGACAGTCCGAGTATCCCGTCTACTACACACAACGTTACGCCAACGTATCCAGTAAGGCACCAGAGACATTCTTCAAAGGACAGAGGACTCGGGTTGGCGACACGGTCCATCTACTACCAACCTACTGAAGCGCAGCTCAGAGTAAATATTTATTGCATTTTCCTTCTTCAAATGGGCGGTAATTTAGAATGCATAAGATACTGTATTTAGGATAGCACAGCTTCGCCTCTGTTCCAGTCTCCCGCTCTTTCACTAAAATCCCACCCCTTTTCTTTGTGTAACAAGCTGTCATATCTATTCCGCCCGCTAGGGACGTTTTTCGGTATGACGGCACTTTGTAATCAAGTTATGATTTAATTGTATATGTGTGATTCTGTGTGATTAGTTAGGTATTTAGTAAATAAATAATTAAACCCAATTTTGTATTGATGATTCAACTTGTTAGCCAGGATTCTTGCAGATAATCAAGGATTTACAACTTTCAGATGAGACTGAATAAACTGACGATTAAGGTGACTGCTATGGATGTAAAATATTACTAAATCTTTAAGAGTTTATTCGGAAGATAACAGCTCTATAAATATTATTTTCTGGTGTCCCTTACTAGTTAATTAATATTTACATGATTAGTTCAATCAGGTAATATTAATTACGGAGAAATTATTTTATAGAATAGCATGTCATAGCAATTAATCTGGCATAGTCAAAGACACGACACTAGCTAGCTGGCTAATGTTAGCTAGTCAGATAACGATTTTTGTAAATTAACTTAATGACAAAAAATTGTGTTTAAAACGTTTGTCTCTACATTACCTAACACATTCCTCTCAATTGTAATTTTTTTGTTTGACTGGTTATGACGTTATAACAACTTACATCTGGTTCCACCGTAATGTTTTATCAGCCAACTTTGTTGAAGAACGCCACCAGGCAAGGGTGGCTCACGTCAAAATTCATCATTGGAAACACTCGATATGATTGGTCATATAAAAACCTTGGGACCCAAGTGCATATTGAGTGCCCTAACTCTCCCTTGTCCCACAGTGCAAGCTCGCAACTTTTAGAGGAACCACTGTATGTGAGAATGCTATTCATTGACTACAGCTCAGCGTTCAACACTGTAGTGCCCTCAAAGCTCATCACTAAGCTAAGGACCCTGGGACTAAACACCTCCCTCTGCAGCTGGATGCTGGACTTCCTGACGGGCCGCCCCCAGGTGGTAAGGGTAGGTAACAACACGTCCGCCACGCTGATCCTCAACACAGGGGCCCCTCATGGGTGCATATTCAGTCTCCTCCTGTACTCCCTGTTCACTCATGACTGCACGGCCAGGCACGACTCCAACACCATTAAGTTTGACGATGACACAACAATGGTATGCCTGATCACCGACAACAACGACACAGCCTATAGGGAGGAGGTCAGAGACCTGGTCGTGTTCTGCCAGGACAACAATCTCTCCCTCAACGTGATCAAGACAAAGGAGATGATTGTGGACTACAAGAAATGGAGGACCGAGCACCCCCCCCCCATTCTCATCGATCATCGATGGGGCTGCAGTGGAGCAGGTTGAGAGCTTCAAGTTCCTTGGTGTCCACATAACCAACAAACTAGCATGGTCCAAGCACCATCTTCACGACAAAACCTATTCCCCCTCAGGGGACTGAAAAGATTTGGCCTGGGTCATCAGATCCTCAAAAGGTTCTACAGCTGCACCATCGAGAGCATGCTGACTGGTTGCATCACTCCCTGCTATGGCAACTGCTCAGCCTCCGACCGCCAGGCACTACAGAGGGTAGTGCGTACAGCCCAGTACATCACTGGGGCCAAGCTTCCTGCCATCCAGGACTTCTATACCAGGCGGTGTCCGAGGAAGGCCCTAAAAATTGTCAAAGACTCCAGCCACTCTTGTCATAGACTGTTCTCTCTTCTACCGCATGGCAAGCGGTACCGGAGCACCAAGTCTAGGTCCAAGAGGCTTCTAAACAGCTTCTACCCCCAAGCCAGACATTGGTAAGACTTCAAATCCAGAGGAGGCAACATATTCAAAGGACCCATGTTTCTGCAGCCATCGTGAGGAGGATTCAGGAGGAGGATACTGGTGCCCCACCCACAGAACCAACATCTCCAATACCGGAAATAAGTGTGAGTGATGTTGTTGCATGTGTGTGTCAGACTCTCCTACCTTGGCCTGCTGTAACTATATATGTGAGTTACTGAGATGTTAGTAAAATTCCTGAACAAAGTTTTCATTGTTCTAGATTGCAGCCGGTAGCAACAAGAAGAAGCATGCGATGTGTGTGGACCCAAAAAGGACAGGAAGACACAATACACATGACATGCATCAAGTGCAAGATATACATTTGCAACACACACACAATTAACCTTTTCGGGCTAGGGGGCAGTATTTTCACGTCCGGATGAAAAGCGTGCCCAAAGTAAACTACCTGCTACTCAGGCCCAGAAGCACGGATATGCATTTAATTGGTAGATTTAAATAGAAAACACTCTAAAGTTTCTAAAACTGTTTGAATAATGTCTGAGTATAACAGAACTGATATGGCAGGCGATAAAAGAGAAAAATCCATCCAGGAAAAAAAAATATCTTATAAAAATGTCACTATCTTTTCAATGTGTTTCTATGGGGATCTAGATTTCTGTGGCACTTGCTTGCAGTTCCTATCGCTTCCACTGGATGTCAACAGTCTTTAGAAATTGGTTGATGTTTTTCCTTTGAGAATGAAGAATTAGGGCAGTTCAGAACGGGGGTCGAGTGAAGTGTACCATTTGTTAGTTGCGCTTGACCTGAAAGCTCGCTCCACTTTGTTTTTATCCGCTATTGAACGCAGTTCATCCCGTCTTAAATTTAATTGATTATTTACGTAAAAAAATACCTAAAGTTGTATTAGGAAAGTTGTTTGAAATGTTTAGAAGAAGTTTACAGGTAACTTAATAGATATTTTGTAGTCATGTTGCGCGAGTTGGTACCGGTGTTTTTCTGGATCAAACGCGTGAAATAAATTGACATTTTGGAGATATAACGACGGAATTAATCCAACAAAAGGACCATTTGTGATGTTTATGGGACATATTGGAGTGCCAACAAAAGAAGATCTTCAAAGGTAAGGAATGAATTTAATCGTTATTTCTGCGTTTTGTGTCGCGCCTGGCGGGTTGAAATATGAATGTCATGTGTTTGTTTGGTGGGGTGCTGTCCTCAGATAATCGCATGGTTTGCTTTCGCCCTGAAGCCTTTTTAAAATCTGACACGTTGGCTGGATTAACAACAAGTGTAGCTTTAATTTGGTGTATTGCATGTGTGATTCATGAAAGTTTAATATTTATTGTAATTTAATTTTCATTTGGCGCTCTGCCATTTCACCGGATGTTGTCGAGGGGTTTCGCTAGCGGAACGTCTAGCCGTAACAAGTAAAACTCTGTCCCTCATGTGGTGTGCAGACCGGCCTTCATTTGTGTTCAATGGGGCTCATTTATCATTTCCATAAAATACTCTGTCAAATTTGTACTTCCAATTTGTTCAGTTCAAAGCTATCAATATCAATAGTGATGAAAAACTTGTTTCAGTTATATTTGTTCAAGATAAACATGATTTATTCCACTCATGTCTTGATTAAAATAGATTTTTGTTTTCAAAAATCACATTTTATAAAAAACAACAATTATTGTTTTTATTGATAAATGTGATCTAGCAGAGGAAAATGGCAAATATTAACCACGTATGCTGTCAACATCTAAGTATTTTTACGTAAATTGTTATGGCTGTATTGTTTTAAGCACCCAATAATGCTGTGGGTCCATCAGACCTACGAACATTGTGTGAATAACAAAAACATGAACACCACACATGGGTTAAACAAATAAAAATGTTTTAGATTTTATATTCTTCAATGTAGCCAGCTTCACCTGGAATGGTTTTCCTACAGTCTTCTGAGCACTTGTTGGCTTCTTTTCCTTCACTCTGTAGTCCAACTTATCCAAACCACCTAAATTGGGTTGAGTTCGGTTGATTGTGGAGGCCAGGTCATCTGATGCAGCACTCCATCACTTTCCTTCTTGGTCAAATAGCCCTTACACAGCCTGGAGGTGTTGGGTCATTGTTCTATTGAAAAACATATGGTAGTCCAACTAAGCGCAAACCAGATGGGATGGCGAATTACTGCAGAATGCTGTGGTACAGTAGCTATGCTGCGGCAGGTAGCCTAGTGGTTAGAGCATTGGAGTAGTAACTGAAAGGTTGCAAGATCAAATCCCTGAGCTGACAGGGTAAAAATATGTTGTTCTGCCCCTGAACAAGACAGTTAACTGTTAAATAAAGGTAAATAGAATGAATAAATGGTGCATTGATTTCTGAAAAAATCACTGACAGTGTCACCAGCAAAGCACCCCCAAACCATCACACCTCCTCCATGCTTCATGGTGGGAACAACACATGTGGAGATTGTCATTTCACCTACTCTGTGTCTCACAAAGACACAGCGGTTGGAACCACAAATATCACATTTGGATTCATCAGACCAAAGGATATATTTCCACCAATGTAATGTGTTTTTTGGCCCAAGCAATTCTCTTCTTGAGTAGTGCTTTAGTAGTGGCTTCTTTGCAGCAAAATCGACCATGAAGGCCTGAAGAGTTGATGTTGAGATGTGTCTGTTACTTGAACTCTGTGAAGCATTTATTTTGGTTGCAATTTATGAGGCTGGTAACTCTAATGATTTTATCAGGTAACTCTGGGTTTTCCATTCTTGTGGTGGTCCTCATGAGAGCCAGTTTCATCATAGCGCCTGACGGTTTTTGCGACTGCACTTGAAACTTTCAAAGTTATTGACATCTTCCAGATTGACTGACCTTCATGTCTTAAAGTAATGATGGACTGTCATTTATTTTGCTTATTTGAACTGTTCTTGTCACAATATCTCTTCTGTATACCACCCATACCTTGATTGGCTGAAACGATAAATTCTTCAAATTATCTTTTAACAAGGCACTCCTGTTAATTGAAATGCATTCCAGGTAACTACCACATGAAGCTGGTTCAGAGAATGCCAAGAGTGTACAAAGCTGTCATCAAGGCAAAGGGTAGCTACTTTGAAGAATCTCATATATAAAATATATTTTGATATGTTCAACACTTTTATGGTTACTACATGATTATGTTATTTCATAGTTTTGATGTCTTCACTATTATTCTGCAATGTAGAAAATAGTAAAAATAAAGAAAAACCCTTGAATAATGGTTAAAAAAAAATACAAAAGGACAGTTGTTTTTTTCTTTGTATTATCTTTTACCAGATCTATTGTGTTATATTCTCCTACATTCCTTTCACATTTCCACAAACTTCAAAGTGTTTCCTTTCAAATGGTACCAAGAATATGCATATATTTGCTTCAGGACCTGAGCTAGGCAGAGAGATTTGGGTATGTCCTTTTTGGCAAAAATGTTAAGAAAAGGGGTGGATCCTTGAAAGGTTAAGGCCTGTCTCGGTGGTGCTCATCGATGGATAAAGCTGTAGAATGGTACAGCACATTTTCTATTAATGGTGTTCTAATCTTTAGGTGTTCTGGAACAATGTGTTCCAACTCGGGCTGTCAAGACCACAGTCAACTTGCTAACTGCCTGGTACTCAAAACTCATTGTCCCTCTAAATACTCCGACATCAATGCAAATGTAATTGAAAATAAATCACACCCTTTACGAAAGCCCATGAGCTTATGTTGCACAACATTTCCATAGGATATGCCTGTAATCTTGGTGGTTCCAAACGTCTTCCATTTAAGAATGATGGAAGCCACTGGGGACCTTCAATGCTACAGAAATTGTTGTGTACCCTTCCCCAGATCTGTGCTCAACAGACAATTCTTTCAACCTCATGGCTTGGTTTTTGCCCTGACATGCACTATCAACTGTGGGAACTTATATAAACAGGTGTGTGCCTTTACAAATCATGGCTAATCATTTGAATTTATCACAGGTAGACTTCAATCAAGTTAGAAACATCTCAAGGATGATCAATGGAAACAGGATGCACCTGAGCTCAAGTTTGAGTCTCATAGCAAAGGGTCGGAATACTTATGTCAAAAAAGGTATTTATGTTGGTTTGTTTGTTATAAATGTGATAAAAAGATTTCTAAAAACCTGTTTCCACTTTGTCATTATGGGGTATTGTGTGGAGATTGAGGAAAGACATTTATTTAATCAATTTTAGAATAAGACTGTAACGTAACAAAATGTGTAAAAGTTAGGCACATTAATCCGCTCTCTACAACTGGCATACATAGGCGGCACGTGAGTTTCAAGTTTGGGAAATATAATTTTGACCATTTGTGGTCACTTTTGAAAATGGTGTTTTCCCGCTAACTGATTGCATTTTGGAACATTTGTTCTTATAGCCCACTGTCGTTTGTGCATTGCAGCACTTATTATGTGAAGAAATAGCCTAATAGTTTTTCAAAATTTAAGCTAAACGTTCTGATCTGTTGCATTATGATGTTGAATTATTGCTTTTTAAAGTGTGTTTGAGGCGAGTTGTTGTATTAATTTGGGATCTATCGCACAGATAGAAAAGTTGACCAATACAATGTAATTTTTTTGTACTATGTTGGACAGTTAGTTGATTGACATAGGCTAGTGTTTTTGCTGTTTATTAGGCCTACTCAATTTGTTGGCTGTTCAACGTAAATTTTGACAGTTCTAACGTCTTCAATATGCGCTTCGGAATTCGATAAGCAGGATGCGTGCAGTTGCGTGCCCGATGTGTCGATCTTCACTTGTAACCTACTTCGGAGCTGAGATAGATGGCTGTGAGAAGAAACTGATCAGGTGACAGGCACTGGCTAATAAGAATTTCGATATCTCAGAGTGCCATTTAAGTGAGAGGCACTTCGGGAACATGTAGCCGGGAGATTGTAATTATAATTATATCCAGCCTAAGGGCACAACTGCAACTGGCCGCATGGATTTTTTTTGTGGGCATTGTGGCCTCACTAGGGGAATGCTGGAAGGAAATTTGAGGCATTATCAAGTGCTTGTCAAATTGTGAATGGGAGACTGATGAAGTGTGTGCAGCCTGTGCAAGAAACAAAGCAGAGCTCATGCCCTTCATACAACTGTTTTCAAATCATCATTAAAGTCGCACCATGCAGCCTTAGAATGTATTAACAATCAAAACATATAGTGCAACTAAAGTTGCATAAATAACTCTATATTAAGCATATAGGAGGACCTGTTTCTTAACCGCTCAGCTCAGAATAGCAGCATGTGAACTCTCCATCATTTTTTGGGAGATCACATCGTTTCTATTTTATTCAGCTGTTCAATTGTATTCTTCATACTATAAAACAATATATAATAATGCCACAGAATTCTAAGCAAATCTTCTCTGCTAAATGAACTAGTGTAGCCCACAGCCATTGCCAGATCAGGGCCTAATGTAAGGACAACTCAGCGTATGCTATTCTGTTAATCTGGAATAGACTATAATTGTCACGCCTTAGTATTCTTTGTTTTCTTTATGTTTTTTAGTTAGGTCAGGGTGTGACATGGGGAAGGTATGTGTGTTGTATGTGTATGGGGCAGAGTAGAGTAGTGTTGTCTAGTTATGTCTATGGCTGCCTAGATTGGTTCTCAATCAGAGACAGCTGTCATTCATTGTCTCTGATTGAGAGACATATTTAAGGCAGCCATAGGCAGTAGGCTTTTGTGGGATGTTGTCCATGTGTAGTGTTTGTGTCAGCACTATTTGTCTTTGTAGCTTCACGGTCGTCAGTTTGTTATTTTGTTAGTTTGTGTATTAGTTGTTCGTTTCTTGTTTTTTCTCTCTTCTAAAATAAAATATGTATTTTGCACACGCTGCGCCTTGGTCCAATCTCTCTCACGAAGACGATCGTGACAATGTCTTCATATCATGTTTCTTTAGACCTGTCTAAAATAAATAATGGATTTATTGTGATGGTTTATGCTATATTAAATGGATTTATTATACTTTTTTAAAATGTAAATGTTCATTGTACACCAATATTTAACCAGGGACCCGCTGCACACATCGACAACGGTCACCCACAAAGCGTCGTTACCCATCGCTCCACAAAGGCCGCGGCCCTTGCAGAGCAAGGGGAAACACTACTAATAGGTTTCAGAGCAAGTGACGTAACTGATTGAAACGCTACTAGCGCGTACCCGCTAACTAGCTAGCCATTTCACATCCGTTACATAGACAGACTGGAAATGTTTTAACAATTTTTTTATTTTTTTTGTGAAGCTTCCATTCAATTGCCCCTCCCTGTTGCACACAAGTTTCCATTCCCCCTGTCACAAGGATATTTAGGGCTAATTTTAGAAGAAATTGTCAACAATGTTACTTAAATTTGGGACTCAACATTCTATAGTAAGTGCCTATCTTGTCACTTAAACTCTTGTGATAGGAAAACATGTTTCTTGTTCAGTTGAACATGTGCTCTTCATGACAGAAAGTAAAAATTAGGTGAAATCTAAAGTTTTTTTTTCTCACCAAGTTACACTCCTCAAAAGGCACAGAATTGGTGGAACGACCCCCCCCCCCCCCCCCTATAAAATGTGACGGGCTGCATAGTGAACACCCTGGTCAAAGGTAGTGAGTGCACTATATAGGGAGTAAGGTGCATTTTCACATGTACAGCCAGGGACTTCACTGTTTACTGTGCACCTGTCACTGTCAGATATACATGGAGTATTGCAACATACTTCTAATCATATTCCCCTCAGATATACACTGTCAGATACTTCAACTTCCAACACATATTCCCCTCACTCGATCAGATATACATGGAGTATTGCAACATATTTCCACTTCTGACTCATGTTCCTATCACACTGTCAAATATACATGGTGTATTGCAACATGCTTCCACTTCTGACTCTTATTCACCTCACATTGTCAGGGTTGAGGTGTTGACACCTTGCTCTCTGTGTTTCTGTCAGTCTAAAAACAACAACATAACAACAATGAACACATGCTGAGACTAAACTTCTCACCTTGGATTTCCTTCTTCTCATTTTATACCAAGGATCCGGGACTCTGGGGCACCAGTCGATGCTGCACTACAGTAAATTGCCTCCCCAGTACAACCCCAATTGAATCCTCAGTTCCTACATCCCCAAATTGTGAAAAAGGCACTAGATACAAAGAGGTTAGTGTGTAACTGGTTGAGCCAATTTATTGCAGCATGGCTACAATTCTCCCCCTCTATAGGTCGGTTATCCTCTCTGAAGGTCAAACTAAGGGCCTTCTAGATGACCTGCAGCCAACCAAGGGTGAGTAAGGTGAAGACTATATAACAGGGGGCCCGGTGGAGGGCAGACAGAAAATGCTGATCTAAAAATAAGAGGGATGACTTAAGGCCATGTTGCCAGGCAATGTTGCTGGCAACAAGATGGGGGATGAGATACTGGAGCAAGGATGGGCAACAGGCAAAATGGACATGAAGAATGTATTTCATATAAAGCATAGATACATTTTAAGCTTAATTGTCTTTTTTTTTTCATTTATCTCCTATAGCTTGTTAATACAGTTTGTCACGTTTAACTGCCAGAAAGATCTACTGAGGTACAAATGCTAATTGGTTAGCATGCTAATTGATGCCGATGTTAAGTCAATCGGACAAACTTGCTAAATTGCTAGCTAGCAAAGAAGAATTGTTAGCTAACTAGCTAGCTACATTGGATTACACAATTGGATTTATTTTAATTTTTTGCATGTTTAACTGTCTGGATAACTGGGTAGCTAGATTACCCATTTGGAAAAGTAATGTATTGGAATATATTTCAATAAAATATAAATATATTGGGGATATATTTCAATAAAATATAAATATATTGGGGAAATGTATTTAATCATTCAGGATTTTCAGTAAAGATAGCTTCACACCTAGCTAACACAACTTGACACACAGCCAGCTAGCCCCTTCTTTATTTTGCCACCAAGCTGCAGTTTGACTGAGCAAGGTAAGAATTGTTTTGGAAATGTAAAGTTTTGAATTAGTAAGTCATGTATGTATTAATATAATTGAATTGCTAATAGTTTTTGTTAAATGTTTTGGGCTAGATAGTTCGCAAGCAACACATTGCTTGACAAGCTGTCTAGTTTTTCTGTGAGGGTCGGGTTTCTTTTATAGCAAGAAAGCTAGAACTGTTTAATAAAAAATCTGTGTATTTCCCCCCTGCAGTGTATACTTCTGGACTGGTGCCTAAGCTGCCTATGGACAGACCCTAGCCAATGGAAGTTAGTATTTTGTATCAATAGCTAGCCATCCCAATGAAAATAAAATGTGTGTTTATGACCAATAACCAAACATGTTTGGAATTGTTTCACTGACTGTCTCCGCATTATTATCAGGGTAACTGTCAACTGGTAAGTCTGAAAATGAACACAGGAGGTAAAGGAATCTGTATTGTAAGCGGCCACCATTGTTCAAGATGGCCACCATTGTTCCTGATCCCAAGAAAACTAAGGTAACTGTACTATCGCCCCATTGCACTCACTTCTGTCATCATGAAGTGCTTTGAGAGACTAGTCAAGGACCATATCACCTCCACCTCCACCCTACCTGACACCTTAGACCCACTCCAATATGCTTACCGCCCCAATAGGTCCACTGACGACGCAATCGCCATCACACTACGCACTGCCCTAACCCATCTGGACAAGAGGAATACCTATGTCAGAATGCTGTTCATTGACAACAGATCAGCATTTTAACACCATAGTACCCTCCAAACTCATTAAGCTTGAGACCCTGGGTCTCAACCACGTCCTATGCAACTGGGTCCTGGACTTTCTGACAGGTCGCCCCCAGGTAGTGAAGGTAGAAAACATCTCCACCCCGCTGATCCTCAACACAGGGGCCACACAAGGGTGCGTTCCCTGCCCTCTCCTGTACTCCCTGTTCACCCATGACTGCGTGGCCATGCACGCTTCCAACTCAATCATCAAGTTTGCGGACGACACTACAGTGGTAGGCCTGATTACCAACAAAGATGAGATGGCCTACAGGGAGAAGGTGAGGGCCCTCGCAGTATGATGCCAGGAAAAAAACCTCTCACTCAACATCAACAAAACAAAGGACATGATCGTGGACTTCAGGAAACAGCAGAGGGAGGCCCCCCCCCCCCCCCATCCACATCGACGGGACAGTAGCGGAGAAGGTGGAACGTTTTAAGTTCCTCAGCGTACACATCACGGACAAACTGAAATGGTTCACCCACACAGACAGCGTGGTGAAGACGCAGCAGCGCCTCTTCAACCTCAGTAGGCTGAAGAAATTTGGCTTGTCACCAAAAACACTCTCAAACTTTTACAGATGCACAATCGCGAGCATCCAGTCGAGCTGTATCACTGCCTGGTACGGCAATTGCACCGCCCTCAACCGCAAGGCTCTCCAGAGGGTAGTGCGGTCTGTACAACGCATCACCGGGGGCAAACTACCTGCCCTCCAGGACACCTTCAGCACCCGATGTCACAGGAAGGCCAAAAAGTCCATCAAGGACAACAACCACAAGAGCCACTGCCTGTTCACCCCGCTATCATCCAGATGGCGAGGTCAGTACAGGCGCATCAAAGCTAGGACTGAGAGACTGAAAAACGGCTTCAATCTTGAGGCCATCAGACTGTTAACTTCTTGCAACTATAGGGGGTGCTATTTCGCATTAGCATAATTAACTCTACAGATTAAACTGCCTAGTATTCAATTCTTGCTCGTACAATATGCATATTATTGTTATTATTGGATAGAAAACACTCTCTAGTTTCTATAGTCGTTTGAATTATGTCTCTGAGTGAAACAGAACTCATTCTACAGCACTTTTCCTCCCAGTGTGTGAGATTTAGACATCTTGGCCTCTGGTTCCAGATCAGTTTTTAAAGTCTCTGTTAATCCTATGAGATACAAACACTGCCCACGCCTTCCACTAGATGTCAGTAAGTGATGACAATTTGAATGGAGTCTATTGCGCAATCACAGGCTCTATAAATGACCAAAGACCGGAAGTAGGATTCCTTTGGAGTCTGCGCTCAACGCAAGAAGGATATCTGACTGGCCTTTTTCCAAGTCTTGGTTTAGCCAGTAATATAGCGTCGGTCATGTTTTTACTCGTTATAGGTGTTAGAAACATCATAATGTAGTTAATTTAAACCGTTTTATAGCAATTTATATCCGTTTAGTGCGATTTTGAGGCATTGCTTTGTAATAGACTTTGAAGCTCCGGGCACGCTTCGGGGTCCCGGTCGTACGTTAGTGACCATTTCGACGGACAAGTGGACATCTTTCGACCAAAAGAAGATTAGACCCAATAAAGGATTCATTGCCCAAGAATCTGATGGAAGATCGCCTCATAGTAAGAAATATTTAAGATGATAAATCGTTGTTCTGTAGAAAAATGTCAAACGCACGTTCTGCCATTTTGTTAGATGTAGCTTTGCTTGGCGCAACCTGTATTGAAAAGGATAATTAAAAAAATGTAATTCCGCGATTGTATTAAGAATTAAATTGTCTATCAATCGCTGTCCACCCTATATTTTTTAGTCAAGTTTATGAGTATTTATGTATAAGACTAGATCACTGTCTAATATGGTGCACGACATTTTCTGACCAGCTGTGCTACTTTTGTCATTGTCTAACCATGATTTTGGTGGCTACATATGCACATTTTCGAACAAACTGTATATGTATGTTGTAATATGATGTTACAGGAGTGTCATCTGAAGAATTCTGAGAAGGTTAGTGAAAAAATTAATATATTTTGGCGATGATACGATATCGCTCTCTTTGGCTAGAATCAGTGCTCGGGTAACGTTTGCGTATGTGGTATGCTAATATAACGATTTATTGTGTTTTCGCTTCTAAGACACTTAGAAAATCTGAAATATTGTCTGTATTCACAGGATCTGTGTCTTTCGATTAGTGTATGCTGTGTATTTTTACGAATGTTTGATGATTAGTAATTAGGTAATACACGTTGCTCTATGTATTTATTCTAGTCCATTTGTGACGGTGGGTGCAATTGTAAACTATGATATCTACCTGAAATATACACATTTTTCTAACAAAACCTATCCTATACCATAAATATGTTGTCAGACTGTCATCTGATGAGGTTTTTTCTTGGTTAGTGGCTGTCAATATCTTAGTTTAGCCGAATTGGTGATAGCTACTGGTGTTGAGAGAAAATGGTGGACAAAGAAAAATTGTGATTTTTGCTAATGTGTTTAGCTAATAGATTTACATATTGTGTCTTCCCTGTAAAACATTTTAAGAATCTGAAATGGTGGCTTTATTCACAAGATCTGTATCTTTCGTATCTACTATTTAATTGTGACGCTATGCTAGCGATGCTAATCAGTGTGGGGGGGGTGGGGGGTGCTCCCGGATCCGGGGTAGAGGCTCGTTAGAGGTTAAACAGCCATCATTAACATAGAGAGGCTGCTGCCAACAGACTCAAATCACCGGCCACTTAACTTTATTAAGTCCATTTATTTATCACGAGTCACTTTAAATAACGCCACTTTAATAATGTTTACATATCCTACATGACTCATCTCATATGTATATACTGTATTCTACACCATCTACTGCACCTTGCCTATACCGCACGCCATTGCTCAACCATATATTTATATGTACATATTCTTGTTCATCCCTTTACATTTGTGTGTATAAGTTAGATATTACCGCATAGTCGGAACTAGAAGCACAAGCATTTCGCTACACTCGCATTAACATCTGCTAACAATATGTATGTGACCAATAACATTTTATTTGATTTTAAGGCTCAGTATCACTAAATGTGTCGACAGCATAACCTACCCTAAGGCTCAGTGTCACTAAATGTGTCGACAGCATAACCTACCCTAAGGCTCAGTGTCACTAAATGTGTCGACAGCATAACCTACCCTAAGGCTCAGTGTCACTAAATGTGTCGACAGCATAACCTACCCTAAGGCTCAGTGTCACTAAATGTGTCGACAGCATAACCTACCCTAAGGTTCAGTGTCACTAAATGTGTCGACAGCATAACCTACCCTAAGGCTTTGAGAGAAGACAAGACTCCTTTAACCATGTTAATCCATTACATCAAAGCTGTGATTATAGCCAGCACTATAGCGTACTGTACTTACTTTGAAATTGATTACTCCGGTGAAAGTATAATCCTATAGCAATCTTCTGTTGTGCTCTGTCATCTTAAATCACTTTAACATCTAGAAAAGGATGCCCAGGCAAGTTGTCAGTGTGAAATAAAGCATGTCTTGTTCCTCAGCAAGTGGAGGATGAGAGGACCCAGGGATAGGGAGCGATAGAGGTGGCAGTGGTGGCAGGACTTAATCCTTTCTAAATGCAGAAAACTCACACAAACATTTACTCACTCACACACACTCACTCACACACACATACACACGGGTTAATTGACTGTGAAGTCTTGTCCCCTGTGGGTGGGAAGACATGACCCATGTCTATAGACTATGTTTTAGAGACATCTGCTATGCAGGATGTAATTATGAATAAGGATTCAGGTGTAGGGAGAAAGGGGAACTTTAACTCTAACACTATGATACACGTCTGCTGCCTGACCAGAGGGTCAGATCACTGCACTAGGCCTGCTGCCTGACCAGATCACTGCACTATATCTGCTGCCTGACCAGATGGTCAGATCACTGCACTAGGCCTGCTGCCTGACCAGATCACTGCACTATATCTGCTGCCTGACCAGAGGGCCAGATCACTGCACTAGGCCTGCTGCCTGACCAGATCACTGCACTATATCTGCTGCCTGACCAGATCACTGCACTATATCTGCTGCCTGACCAGAGGGCCAGATCACTGCACTAGGCCTGCTGCCTGACCAGATCACTGCACTATATCTGCTGCCTGACCAGATCACTGCACTATATCTGCTGCCTGACCAGATCACTGCACAATATCTGCTGCCTGACCAGATCACTGCACTATATCTGCTGCCTGACCAGATCACTGCACTATATCTGCTGCCTGACCAGAGGGCCAGATCACTGCACTAGGCCTGCTGCCTGACCAGATCACTGCACTATATCTGCTGCCTGACCAGATCACTGCACTATATCTGCTGCCTGACCAGATCACTGCACTATATCTGCTGCCTGACCAGAGGGCCAGATCACTGCACTAGGCCTGCTGCCTGACCAGATCACTGCACTATATCTGCTGCCTGACCAGATCACTGCACTATATCTGCTGCCTGACCAGAGGGCCAGATCACTGCACTAGGCCTGCTGCCTGTCCAGATCACTGCACTATATCTGCTGCCTGACCAGAGGGTCAGATCACTGCACTAGGCCTACTGCCTGACCAGATCACTGCACTATATCTGCTGCCTGACCAGATCACTGCACTATATCTGCTGCCTGACCAGAGGGTCAGATCACTGCACTAGGCCTGCTGCCTGACCAGATCACTGCACTATATCTGCTGCCTGACCAGATCACTGCACTATATCTGCTGCCTGACCAGATCACTGCACTATATCTGCTGCCTGACCAGATCGCTGCACTATATCTGCTGCCTGACCAGATCACTGCACTATATCTGCTGCCTGACCAGATCACTGCACTTTATCTGCTGCCTGACCAGAGGGCCAGATCACTGCACTAGGCCTGCTGCCTGACCAGATCACTGCACTATATCTGCTGCCTGACCAGAGGGTCAGATCACTGCACTAGGCCTGCTGCCTGACCAGATCACTGCACTATATCTGCTGCCTGACCAGAGGGCCAGATCACTGCACTAGGCCTGCTGCCTGACCAGATCACTGCACTAGGCCTGCTGCCTGACCAGATCACTGCACTATATCTGCTGCCTGACCAGATCACTGCACTATATCTGCTGCCTGACCAGAGGGTCAGATCACTGCACTAGGCCTGCTGCCTGACCAGATCACTGCACTATATCTGCTGCCTGACCAGAGGGTCAGATCACTGCACTAGGCCTACTGTCTGACCAGATCACTGCACTATATCTGCTGCCTGACCAGATCACTGCACTATATCTGCTGCCTGACCAGAGGGTCAGATCACTGCACTAGGCCTGCTGCCTGACCAGGTCACTGCACTATATCTGCTGCCTGACCAGATCACTGCACTATATCTGCTGCCTGACTAGATCACTGCACTATATCTGCTGCCTGACCAGAACACTGCACTATATCTGCTGCCTGAGCAGAGGGTCAGATCACTGCACTAGGCCTGCTGCCTGACCAGATCACTGCATTCGATTCTTTACCATTCTAGAAGACCGAGAGAGAAGGTGGGGCGAGAGAGAGGGATGGAGAGAGAAAGAAAGAAGGAAGGAAAGAGGAGTTGTGAGAGAGATAGGGGGGTGGGAGAGAGAAAACAAGAGAGAGAAAGGAGAGGGTGTGAGAGAAAGAGCGAGAGAGAGGGAACTGACCAAGAACCCAATGACCACTCTGACAGAACTACAGGGTTCCTTGGCTGAGATAGGAAAACCTGCCAGAAGGACAACGGTCTCTACAGCATTTCACCAATCTGGGCTTTATGGGAGAGTGGCCAGACACATGCCACTCCTGACAAAAAGACACATGACAACACCTCCTGGAGTTTGTAAAAAGGCACGTAAAGATTCTGAGATCATAAGGCAAAATATTCTGTGGTCTGATGAGACAAAGTAAACTCTTTGGTCTGAATATAAGGCACTGGAGAAATCCAGGCACAGCCCACCACCCGTCTAACACCATCCCTACCATGAAGCATTGTGGTGGCAGCATCATGCTATGGGGATGCTTTTTAGAGGCAGGGACTGGGAGACTGGAAAGGATAGAGGGAACAATGAATGGAGACAAACAGGCAACTGCTTTATGAGAACCTGCTTCGGAGCGCAAACAAACTTAGACTGGGGCAAAGATTTACGTTCCAATAGGACGGGATTTTGCCATCAATAACACAGAGAGGCTGCTGCCTACAGCTGAAGTCGGAAGTTTACATACACCTTAGCCAAATACATTTAAACTCAGCTTTTCACAATTCCTGACATTTAATCCTTGTAAAAACGCCCTGTCTTAGGATCACCACTTTATTTTAAGAATGTGAAATGTCAGAATAATAGTAGAAAAAATTATTTATTTCAGCTTTTATTTCTTTCATCACATTCCTAGTGGGTCAAAAGTTTACATACACTCAATTAGTATTTGGTAGCATTGCTTTTAAATTGTTTAACTTTGGTCAAATGTTTCGGATAGCCTTCCACAAGCTTCCCACAATAAGTTGGGAGAATTTTGGCCTATTCCTCCTGACAGAACTGGTGTGACTGAGTTAGGTTTTTAGGCATCCTTGCTCGCACACGCTTTTTCAGTTCTGCCCACACATTGTCTATAGGATTGAGGTCAGGGCTTTGTGATGGCCACTCCAATACCTTGACTTTGTTGTCCTTTAGCCATTTTGCCACAACTTTGGAAGTGTGCTTGGGGTCATTGTCCATTTGGAAGACCCATTTGCGACCAACTTCCTGACTGATGTCTTGAGATGTTGCTTCAATAAATCCACATCATCATCCCTCCTCATGATGCCATCTATTTTGTGAAGTGCACCAGTCCCTCCTGCAGCAAAGCATCACAACAACATGATGCTGCACCCCCCCCCCCCCCCCCCCCCCCCCCATGCTTCACGGTTGGGATGGTGTCCTTCGGCTTGCAAGCGTCCCCCTTTTTCCTCTAAACATAACAATGGTCATTATGGCCAAACAGTTTATTTTTGTTTCATCAGACCAGAGGAAATTTCTCCAAAAAGTACGATCTTTGTCCCCATGTGCGGTTGCAAACCGTAGTCTGGCTTTTTTATGGTGGTTTTGGAGCAGTGGCTTCTTCCTTGCTGAGCAGCCTTTCAGGTTATGTTGATATAGGACTTGTTTTGCTGTGGATATAGATTATTTTGTACCTGTTTCCTCCAGCATCTTCACAAGGTCCTTTGCCATTGTTCTGGGATTGATTTGCACTTTTTGCACCAAAGTACATTCATCTCTAGGAGACAGAACGCGTCTCCTTTCTGAGCGGTATGACGGCTTCGTGGTTCCATGGTGTTTATTCCTGCTTACTATTGTTTGTACAGATGAACGTGGTACTTTCAGGCGTTTGGAAATTGCTCCCAAGGATGAACCATACTTGTGGAGGTCTACAATTTTTGTTCTGAGGTCTTGGCAGATTTCTTTTGATTTTCCCATGATGTCAAGCAATGAGGCACTGAGTTTGAAGGTAGGCTTTGAAATCCATCCACAGGTACATCTCCATTTGACTCAAATTATGTCAATTGCCTATCAGAAGCATCTAAAGCCATGACATCATTTTCTGGAATATTCCAAGCTGTTTAAAAGCACAGTCAACTTAGTGTGTGTAAACTTCTGACCCACTGGAATTGTGATACAGTGAATTATAAGTGAAAAATCTGTCTGTACACAATTGTTGGAAAAATTACTTGTGACATGCACAAAGTAGATGTCCTAACTGACTTGCCAAAACTATAGTTTGTTAACAAGAAATTTGTGGAGTGGTTGAAAAACGAGTTTTAATGACTCCAACCTAAGTGTATGTAAACTTTCAACTTCAACTGTTCATAGAGACTGGAAATCAATAGCCACTTTAATAAATGGATCACTAGTCACTTTAATATGCCACTTTAATAATGTTTACATATCTTGCATTACTCATCTCATTTGTATAGACTGTATTTTATACCATCTATTGCATTTTGCCTATGCGGCTTGGGTCATTGCTCATCCATATATGTATATGTATATATTCGATTTGTGAGTCTTTGAGTGGCCCAGCCAAATTCCAGACTTGAATCCCATTGAAAATATTTGGAAAGACTTAAATATTACTGTTCACAGCCTCTCCCCATCTAACTTAACAGAGCTTGAAAAAATCTGCAAAGAAGAATGGGAGAAAATCCCCAAATCCAGATGTGCAAAGCTGATACAGACATACCCAAGACGACTCAAAGCTTTAATCACTGTGAATTTAGGGTGTAACAACAAAATGTGGAATAAGTCAAGGGGTTTGAATACTTTCTGAAGGCACTGTCAGGTGATGTATTTCATTTAAATGCCCGACACAGATAACACACAGACACACTAAATAGTTTTTTCTGTAAAATCGTTTTTTCCCCCACTATTTTTATGTCTCTCACATGCTGGTAGGCTGCCTTGCCTTCTTCCTCTTTGGCTCTCTCCTCTATCCCTCTATCTCCACTGTTTCTCTGCACGCTGTGATTGTTTATAGAAGAGGCTGAATGCACAGTGAAAATATGCTGTGCTCTACCTGATGGCTGTCGCTCTGAGCCAGACCTGAGCAGGAGAGGTGAGGAGAGGTGAGGAGAGGAAGTGAAGAGAGGGAGTTCCCGCGTTCACTCACCCACACTTTTAAAACACACAGGTGCACACACACACACACACACACACACCCCTCAATGTCACTATTACAACCAGCCTCTCAACAGGACTGGTTGATGGTAGGTGAGGGCGAGAGGTCCTGTATAAACACAAACTCACTTCCTTGACAACTTCCTTCACAACAGCTCTGTTCTGTGAAGCAGTAAATGCTGTATGCTCTGCAGGTGTCAGCTTGACCATGCAGAGCCTTGTAGACATGCTGTACGCCACTGCAGATGTCAGCTTGACCATGCAGAGCCTTGTAGACATGCTGTACGCCACTGCAGGTGTCAGCTTGACCATGCAGAGCCTTGTAGACATGCTGTATGCACTGCAGATGTCAGCTTGACCATGCAGAGCCTTGTAGACATGCTGTATGCTCTGCAGATGTCAGCTTGACCTTGCAGAGCCTTGTAGACATGCTGTATGCTCTGCAGATGTCAGCTTGACCATGCAGAGCCTTGTAGACATGCTGTATGCCACTGCAGATGTCAGCTTGACCTTGCAGAGCCTTGTAGACATGCTGTATGCTCTGCAGATGTCAGCTTGACCATGCAGAGCCTTGTAGACATGCTGTATGCTCTGCAGGTGTCAGCTTTTTAACCTCATGTAGTGCACGGGGTCTCTCCCTCTCCCCCGGTCTCTCTTTTGTATAAATGTACAGTATATGACCTAATGCAACTCACACTCCTGTCAGGTACTAAGGATATAAGGTGTTATATTAAATCCAAATGTCAGACACAAAACACACACGAACACATGTGGAGGCAAACACACATACAGGCAGACACGTACAGGCAAACGCACGTACGGACACGTTCACACTGTCTCCCTCTTTCTCTCCACTGTTTCTCTGCACGTGTTTGTGTTGAGACGAGGCTGAATGCACAGTGACAATGTGCTGTGCTCTACCAGGTGGCTGTCGCTCTGAACCAGGCCTGAGGAGGATAAAGATGAAAGGAGAGGAGAGGTGAGGGAGTCGCATACAAGTTTGTTTGACCTTATATTTGTTTTAAAATCATGTCTCTCTAAACCCTTATCCTAACCCTAACTTAAGCCTAACCCTAACCCCTAACTGGCAAAATGTCCTAACTTGTACAAATGTTCCTTGTTTAACTATCCTTATGAGGACTTCTAGTCTACACATATACACATTAAAAAATATATATATATATACTCTCTCACTATAAGACTTGTTTTGTTGTAAAAGCGATTTTACTGAATCTAGGTTGCCTAGTTTTCGCAATCAAAAAGACAGAAAATTACAGTGACAAGGACAACCATACAGCAAAAATAGATTCCCGTAGCCTCAAAACAGTTGGATTGTTTTTCACTCTCTGAACATGCTTGTCATACACATGGCTCAGAGGGAGGTGATTCCCTTGCTGCTAAGGCACAGGTATTGACAGGTGTAAAACAGAACAAACGTGTGGGTTGGCTTGGTTATCACTGCAGCACTGTGTTTAGTCTGGTGGGTAAGCATCTGCTTCCTGCACCGACAATAAAACAAACCGGGAAAAGGACAAAACTGGTTGAAGTAATATCATTACGAAATTACAAAACTGCAAAAACAAAGGACACACCAAAATAACTGGCCTGATTAAATCAGATCCGCATTAGCCGATATACGCATAGCTCATGGTTTGATGGTGTCGGACGTGGAACTGCGTTAGAGCTGTCAAACCCACAACAGCTCCCGGAAATATACCTCAAGCGGACATTACCATTGGCTGCACGAAGTCGCATTAAGAGAAATCCCATGCAGCCTTGTTATCAAGTTCTAACACTGGAACATGAGATGTGATCTACACCTCCATTAGGAACACTGGAATGTGAGATGTAATCTACACCTTCATTAGGAACACTGGAATGTGAGATGTAATCTACACCTCCTTTAGGAACATTGGAATATGAGATGTTATCTACACCTCCTTTAGGAACACTGGAATGTGAGATGTAATCTACTCCTCCTTTAGGAACACTGGAATGTGAGATGTAATCTACACCTCCTTTAGGAACACTGGAATGTGAGATGTAATCTACACCTCCTTTAGGAACACTGGAATGTGAGATGTAATCTACACCTCCTTTAGGAATGCTGGAATATGAGATGTAATCTACACCTCCTTTAGGAACACTGGAATGTGAGATGTAATCTACTCCTCCTTTAGGAACACTGGAATGTGAGATGTAATCTACTCCTCCTTTAGGAACACTGGAATGTGAGATGTAATCTACACCTCCTTTGGGAACACTGGAATGTGAGATGTAATCTACTCCTCCTTTAGGAACACTGGAATGTGAGATGTAATCTACACCTCCTTTAGGAACACTGGAATGTGAGATGTAATCTACACCTCCTTTAGGAACACTGGAATGTGAGATGTAATCTACACCTCCTTTAGGAATGCTGGAATATGAGATGTAATCTACACCTCCTTTAGGAACACTGGAATGTGAGATGTAATCTACACCTCCTTTAAGAACAATGGAATGTGAGATGTAATCTACACCTCCTTTAGGAACACTGGAATATGAGATGTTATCTACACCTCCTTTAGGAACACTGGAATATGAGATGTAATCTACACCTCCTTTAGGAACACTGGAATATGAGATGTAATCTACACCTCCTTTAGGAACACTGGAATGTGAGATGTAATCTACACCTCCTTTAGGAACACTGGAATATGAGATGTTATCTACACCTCCTTTAGGAACACTGGAATATGAGATGTAATCTACACCTCCTTTAGGAACACTGGAATATGAGATGTGATCTACACCTTCATTAGGAACACTGGAACATGAGATGTGATCTACACCTTCATTAGGAACACTGGAACATGAGATGTGATCTAGACCTTCATTAGGAACACTGGAACATGAGATGTGATCTACACCTCCATTAGGAACACTGGAACATGAGATGTGATCTACACCTTCATTAGTTACACTGGAACATGAGATGTGATCTACACCTCCATTAGGAACACTGGAACATGAGATGTGATCTACACCTTCATTAGGAACACTGGAACATGAGATGTGATCTACACCTTCATTAGGAAAACTGGAACATGAGATGTGATCTACACCTCCATTAGGAACACTGGAATGTGAGATGTAATCTACTCCTCCATTAGGAACACTGGAACATGAGATGTGATCTACACCTCCATTAGGAACACTGGAACATGAAATGTGATCTACACCTCCATTAGGAACACTGGAATGTGAGATGTAATCTACACCTTCATTAGGAACACTGGAATGTGAGATGTAATCTACACCTCCTTTAGGAACACTGGAACATGAGATGTGATCTACACCTTCATTAGGAACACTGGAATGTGAGATGTGATCTACTCCTCCATTAGGAACACTGGAATGTGAGATATGATCTCCATCTCCATTAGGAACACTGGAACGTGAGATGTAATCTACACCTCCTTTAGGAACACTGGAATGTGAGATGTAATCTACAACTTCATTAGGAACACTGGAATGTGAGATGTAATCTACACCTCCTTTAGGAACACTGGAACATGAGATGTAATCTACACCTTCATTAGGAACACTGGAATGTGAGATGGAATCTACACCTCCGTTAGGAACACTGGAACATGAGATGTAATCTACACCTTCATTAGGAACACTGGAATGTGAGATGGAATCTACACCTCCGTTAGGAACACTGGAACATGAGATGTAATCTACACCTTCATTAGGAACACTGGAATGTGAGATGTAATCTACACCTCCTTTAGGAACACTGGAACATGAGATGTAATCTACACCTTCATTAGGAACACTGGAATGTGAGATGGAATCTACACCTCCGTTAGGAACACTGGAACATGAGATGTAATCTACACCTTCATTAGGAACACTGGAATGTGAGATGTAATCTACACCTCCATTAGGAACACTGGAATGTGAGATGTAATCTACACCTTCATTAGGAACACTGGAATGTGAGATGTAATCTAAACCTCCATTATGAACACTGGAATGTGAGATGTAATCTACACCTCCATTAGGAACACTGGAATGTGAGATGTAATCTACACCTCCATTAGGAACACTAGAATGTGAGATGTAATCTACACCTCCTTTAGGAACACTGGAATATGAGATGTAATCTACACCTCCTTTAGGAACACTGGAACATGAGATGTGATCTACACCTTCATTAGGAACACTGGAATGTGAGATGTAATCTACACCTTCATTAGGAACACTGGAATGTGAGATGTAATCTACACCTCCATTAGGAACACTGGAATGTGAGATGTAATCTACAACTTCATTAGGAACACTGGAATGTGAGATGTAATCTAAACCTCCATTATGAACACTGGAATGTGAGATGTAATCTACACCTCCATTAGGAACACTAGAATGTGAGATGTAATCTACACCTCCTTTAGGAACACTGGAATATGAGATGTAATCTACACCTCCTTTAGGAACACTGGAACATGAGATGTGATCTACACCTTCATTAGGAACACTGGAATGTGAGATGTAATCTACACCTCCATTAGGAACACTGGAAAGTGAGATGTAATCTACTCCTCCATTAGGAACACTGGAATGTGAGATATGATCTCCATCTCCATTAGGAATACTGGAACGTGAGATGTAATCTACACCTCCTTTAGGAACACTGGAATGTGAGATGTAATCTACACCTCCATTAGGAACACTGGAATGTGAGATGTGATCTACACCTTCATTAGGAACACTGGAACATGAGATGTGATCTACACCTTCATTAGGAACACTGGAACATGAGATGTGATCTAGACCTTCATTAGGAACACTGGAACATGAGATGTGATCTACACCTCCATTAGGAACACTGGAACATGAGATGTGATCTACACCTTCATTAGTTACACTGGAACATGAGATGTGATCTACACCTCCATTAGGAACACTGGAACATGAGATGTGATCTACACCTTCATTAGGAACAATGGAACATGAGATGTGATCTACACCTTCATTAGGAACAATGGAACATGAGATGTGATCTACACCTCCATTAGGAACACTGGAATGTGAGATGTAATCTACTCCTCCATTAGGAACACTGGAACATGAGATGTGATCTACACCTCCATTAGGAACACTGGAACATGAAATGTGATCTACACCTCCATTAGGAACACTGGAATGTGAGATGTAATCTACACCTTCATTAGGAACACTGGAATGTGAGATGTAATCTACACCTCCTTTAGGAATACTGGAACATGAGATGTGATCTACACCTTCATTAGGAACACTGGAATGTGAGATGTAATCTACACCTCCATTAGGAACACTGGAAAGTGAGATGTAATCTACTCCTCCATTAGGAACACTGGAATGTGAGATATGATCTCCATCTCCATTAGGAACACTGGAACGTGAGATGTAATCTACACCTCCTTTAGGAACACTGGAATGTGAGATGTAATCTACTCCTCCATTAGGAACACTGGAATGTGAGATGTGATCTACACCTTCATTAGGAACACTGGAACATGAGATGTGATCTACACCTCCATTAGGAACACTGGAAAATGAGATGTAATCTACACCTTCATTAGGAACACTGGAACATGAGATGTGATCTAGACCTTCATTAGGAACACTGGAACATGAGATGTGATCTACACCTTCATTAGGAACACTGGAACATGAGATGTGATCTAGACCTTCATTAGGAACACTGGAACATGAGATGTGATCTACACCTTCATTAGGAACACTGGAACATGAGATGTGATCTACACCTCCATTACAAACACTGGAACATGAGATGTGATCTACACCTCCATTAGGAACACTGGAATGTGAGATGTAATCTACACCTCCATTAGGAACACTGGAACATGAGATGTAATCTACACCTCCATTAGGAACACTGGAACGTGAGATGTGATCTACACCTTCATTAGGAACACTGGAACATGAGATGTGATCTACACCTCCATTAGGAATGCTGGAATGTGAGATGTGATCTCCGATTCCATTTGTGAACACTGGAATGTGAGATGTGATCTCCACCTCCATTGGGAACACTGGAATGTGAGATGTGATCTCCACCTCCAATGGGAACACTGGAACATGAAATGTAATCTACACCTCCATTAGGAACACTGGAATGTGAGATGTAATCTACTCCTCCATTAGGAACACTGGAATGTGAGATGTGATCTACACCTCCAATAAGAACACTATAACATGAGATGTAATCTACTCCTCCATTAGGAACACTGGAATGTGAGATGTAATCTACACCTCCTTTAGGAACACTGGAATGTGAGATGTAATCTACACCTCCTTTAGGAACACTGGAATATGAGATGTAATCTACACCTCCTTTAGGAACACTGGAATATGAGATGTAATCTACACCTCCTTTAGGAACACTGGAATATGAGATGTAATCTACACCTCCTTTAGGAACACTAGAATATGAGATGTTATCTACACCTCCTTTAGGAACACTGGAATATGAGATGTAATCTACTCCTCCATTAGGAACACTGGAATGTGAGATGTAATCTACACCTTCATTAGGAACACTGGAATGTGAGATGTAATCTACACCTTCATTAGGAACACTGGAATGTGAGATGTAATCTACACCTTCATTAGGAACACTGGAATGTGAGATGTAATCTCATCCTCCATTAGGAACACTGGAATGTGAGATGTAATCTACACCTCCTTTAGGAACACTGGAACATGAGATGTGATCTACACCTTCATTAGGAACACTGGAACATGAGATGTGATCTACACCTTCATTAGAAACACTGGAATGTGAGATGTAATCTACACCTTCATTAGGAACACTGGAATGTGAGATGTAATCTACATCTTCATTAGGAACACTGGAATGTGAGATGTAATCTACTCCTCCATTAGGAACACTGGAACATGAGATGTGATCTACACCTTCATTAGGAACACTGGAATGTGAGATGTAATCTACACCTTCATTAGGAACACTGGAATGTGAGATGTAATCTACTTCTCCATTAGGAACACTGGAATGTGAGATATGATCTACACCTTCATTAGGAACACTGGAATGTGAGATGTAATCTACTCCTCCATTAGGAACACTGGAATGTGAGATGTAATCTACACCTTCATTAGGAACACTGGAATGTGAGATGTAATCTACTCCTCCATTAGGAACACTGGAACATGAGATGTGATCTACACCTTCATTAGGAACACTGGAATGTGAGATGTAATCTACACCTTCATTAGGAACACTGGAATGTGAGATGTAATCTACTTCTCCATTAGGAACACTGGAATGTGAGATATGATCTACACCTTCATTAGGAACACTGGAATGTGAGATGTAATCTACTCCTCCATTAGGAACACTGGAATGTGAGATGTAATCTACACCTTCATTAGGAACACTGGAATGTGAGATGTAATCTACACCTTCATTAGGAACACTGGAACAAGAGATGTGATCTAGACCTTCATTAGGAACACTGGAACATGAGATGTGATCTACACCTTCATTAGGAACACTGGAATGTGAGATGTAATCTACACCTCCATTAGGAACACTGGAAAGTGAGATGTAATCTACTCCTCCATTAGGAACACTGTAATGTGAGATATGATCTCCATCTCCATTAGGAACACTGGAACGTGAGATGTAATCTACACTACCATTAAAAAACTGGAATGTGAGATGTGATCTACACCTCCAATAGGAACACTATAACATGAGATGTAATCTACTCCTCCATTAGGAACACTGGAAAGTGAGATGTAATCTACACCTCCATTAGGAACGCTGGAATGTGAGATGTGATCTCCAACTCCATTTGTGAACACTGGAATGTGAGATGTGATCTCCACCTCCATTGGAAACACTGGAATGGGAGATGTGATCTCCACCTCCATTGGGAACACTGGAACATGAAATGTAATCTACACTACCATTAAAAAACTGGAATGTGAGATGTGATCTACACCTCCAATAGGAACACTATAACATGAGATGTAATCTACTCCTCCATCAGGAACACTATAACATGAGATGTAATCTACACCTCCATTAGGAACACTGGAATGTGAGATGTAATCTACACCTCCATTAGGAACACTGGAATGTGAGATGTAATCTACTCCTCCATTAGGAACACTGGAATGTGAGATGTAATCTACACCTCCATTAGGAACACTGGAATGTGAGATATAATCTACACCTCCATTAGGAACACTAACATGAGATGTAATCTACTCCTCCATTAGGAACACTGGAATGTGAGATGTAATCTACTCCTCCATTAGGAACACTAACATGAGATGTAATCTACTCCTCCATTAGGAACACTGGAATGTGAGATGTAATCTACTCCTCCATTAGGAACACTATAAAATGAGATGTAATCTACTCCTCCATTAGGAACACTATAAAATGAGATGTAATCTACTCCTTCATTAGGAACACTAACATGAGATGTAATCTACTCCTCCATTAGGAACACTGGTACATGAGATGTGATCTACACCTTCTTTAGGAACACTGGAATGTGAGATGTAATCTACTCCTCCATTAGGAACACTGGTATATGAGATGTAATCTACTCCTCCATTAGGAACACCATAACATGAGATGTAATCTACTCCTCCTTTAGGAACACTGGAATGTGAGATGTAATCTACTCCTACATTAGGAACACTATAACATGAGATGTAATCTACTCCTCCATTAGGAACACTAACATGAGATGTAATCTACTCCTCCATTAGGAACACTTTAACATGAGATGTAATCTACTCCTCCATTAGGACGACTGGAATATGAGATGTAATCTACTCCTCCATTAGGAACACTATAACATGAGATGTAATCTACTCCTCCATTAGGAACACTAACATGAGATGTAATCTACTCCTCCATTAGGAACACTGGAATATGAGATGTAATCTACTCCTCCATTAGGAACACTATAACATGAGATGTAATCTACTCCTCCTTTAGGAACACTGGAATGTGAGATGTAATCTACTCCTATATTAGGAACACTATAACATGAGATGTAATCTACTCCTCCATTAGGAACACTAACATGAGATGTAATCTACTCCTCCATTAGGAACACTTTAACATGAGATGTAATCTACTCCTCCATTAGGAACACTGGAATATGAGATGTAATCTACTCCTCCATTAGGAACACTATAACATGAGATGTAATCTACTCCTCCATTAGGAACACTAACATGAGATGTAATCTACTCCTCCATTAGGAACACTGGAATGTGAGGTGTAATCTACTCCTCCATTAGGAACACTAACATGAAATGTAACCTACACCTCCATTAGGAACACTGGAATGTGAGATGTTATCTACACCTCCTTTAGGAACACTGGAATATGAGATGTGATCTACACCTTCATTAGGAACACTGGAACATGAGATGTGATCTACACCTTCATTAGGAACACTGGAATGTGAGATATAATCTACTCCTCCTTTAGGAACACTGGAATGTGAGATGTAATCTACACCTTCATTAGGAACACTGGAATGTGAGATGTAATCTACACCTCCTTCAGGAACACTGGAACATGAGATGTAATCTACACCTTCATTAGGAACACTGGAATGTGAGATGGAATCTACACCTCCGTTAGGAACACTGGAACATGAGATGTAATCTACACCTTCATTAGGAACACTGGAATGTGAGATGTAATCTACACCTCCATTAGGAACACTGGAATGTGAGATGTAATCTACACCTTCATTAGGAACACTGGAATGTGAGATGTAATCTAAACATCCATTATGAACACTGGAATGTGAGATGTAATCTACACCTCCATTAGGAACACTAGAATGTGAGATGTAATCTACACCTCCTTTAGGAACACTGGAATATGAGATGTAATCTACACCTCCTTTAGGAACACTGGAACATGAGATGTGATCTACACCTTCATTAGGAACACTGGAATGTGAGATGTAATCTACACCTCCATTAGGAACACTGGAAAGTGAGATGTAATCTACTCCTCCATTAGGAACACTGGAATGTGAGATATGATCTCCATCTCCATTAGGAATACTGGAACGTGAGATGTAATCTACACCTCCTTTAGGAACACTGGAATGTGAGATGTAATCTACACCTCCATTAGGAACACTGGAATGTGAGATGTGATCTACACCTTCATTAGGAACACTGGAACATGAGATGTGATCTACACCTTCATTAGGAACACTGGAACATGAGATGTGATCTAGACCTTCATTAGGAACACTGGAACATGAGATGTGATCTACACCTCCATTAGGAACACTGGAACATGAGATGTGATCTACACCTTCATTAGGAACACTGGAATGTGAGATGTAATCTACACCTCCATTAGGAACACTGGAAAGTGAGATGTAATCTACTCCTCCATTAGGAACACTGGAATGTGAGATATGATCTCCATCTCCATTAGGAATACTGGAACGTGAGATGTAATCTACACCTCCTTTAGGAACACTGGAATGTGAGATGTAATCTACACCTCCATTAGGAACACTGGAATGTGAGATGTAATCTACTCCTCCATTAGGAACACTAACATGAGATATAATCTACTCCTCCATTAGGAACACTGGAATATGAGATGTAATCTACTCCTCCATTAGGAACACTATAACATGAGATGTAATCTACTCCTCCTTTAGGAACACTGGAATGTGAGATGTAATCTACTCCTATATTAGGAACACTATAACATGAGATGTAATCTACTCCTCCATTAGGAACACTAACATGAGATGTAATCGACTCCTCCATTAGGAACACTTTAACATGAGATGTAATCTACTCCTCCATTAGGAACACTGGAATATGAGATGTAATCTACTCCTCCATTAGGAACACTATAACATGAGATGTAATCTACTCCTCCATTAGGAACACTAACATGAGATGTAATCTACTCCTCCATTAGGAACACTATAACATGAAATGTAATCTACTCCTCCATTAGGAACACTATAACATGAGATGAGATGTAATCTACTCCTCCATTAGGAACACTGGAATGTGAGGTGTAATCTACTCCTCCATTAGGAACACTATAACATGAAATGTAACCTACACCTCCATTAGGAACACTGGAATGTGAGATGTTATCTACACCTCCTTTAGGAACACTGGAATATGAGATGTGATCTACACCTTCATTAGGAACACTGGAACATGAGATGTGATCTACACCTTCATTAGGAACACTGGAATGTGAGATATAATCTACTCCTCCTTTAGGAACACTGGAATGTGAGATGTAATCTACACCTTCATTAGGAACACTGGAATGTGAGATGTAATCTACACCTCCTTTAGGAACACTGGAACATGAGATGTAATCTACACCTTCATTAGGAACACTGGAATGTGAGATGTAATCTACACCTCCATTAGGAACACTGGAATGTGAGATGTAATCTACACCTTCATTAGGAACACTGGAATGTGAGATGTAATCTAAACCTCCATTATGAACACTGGAATGTGAGATGTAATCTACACCTCCATTAGGAAGACTAGAATGTGAGATGTAATCTACACCTCCTTTAGGAACACTGGAATATGAGATGTAATCTACACCTCCTTTAGGAACACTGGAACATGAGATGTGATCTACACCTTCATTAGGAACACTGGAATGTGAGATGTAATCTACACCTCCATTAGGAACACTGGAATGTGAGATATGATCTCCATCTCCATTAGGAATACTGGAACGTGAGATGTAATCTACACCTCCTTTAGGAACACTGGAATGTGAGATGTAATCTACACCTCCATTAGGAACACTGGAATGTGAGATGTGATCTACACCTTCATTAGGAACACTGGAACATGAGATGTGATCTACACCTTCATTAGGAACACTGGAACATGAGATGTGATCTAGACCTTCATTAGGAACACTGGAACATGAGATGTGATCTACACCTCCATTAGGAACACTGGAACATGAGATGTGATCTACACCTTCATTAGTTACACTGGAACATGAGATGTGATCTACACCTCCATTAGGAACACTGGAACATGAGATGTGATCTACACCTTCATTAGGAACAATGGAACATGAGATGTGATCTACACCTTCATTAGGAACAATGGAACATGAGATGTGATCTACACCTCCATTAGGAACACTGGAATGTGAGATGTAATCTACTCCTCCATTAGGAACACTGGAACATGAGATGTGATCTACACCTCCATTAGGAACACTGGAACATGAAATGTGATCTACACCTCCATTAGGAACACTGGAATGTGAGATGTAATCTACACCTTCATTAGGAACACTGGAATGTGAGATGTAATCTACACCTCCTTTAGGAATACTGGAACATGAGATGTAATCTACACCTTCATTAGGAACACTGGAATGTGAGATGTAATCTACACCTCCTTTAGGAATACTGGAACATGAGATGTGATCTACACCTTCATTAGGAACACTGGAATGTGAGATATGATCTCCATCTCCATTAGGAACACTGGAACGTGAGATGTAATCTACACCTCCTTTAGGAACACTGGAATGTGAGATGTAATCTACTCCTCCATTAGGAACACTGGAATGTGAGATGTGATCTACACCTTCATTAGGAACACTGGAACATGAGATGTGATCTACACCTCCATTAAGAACACTGGAATATGAGATGTAATCTACACCTTCATTAGGAACACTGGAACATGAGATGTGATCTAGACCTTCATTAGGAACACTGGAACATGAGATGTGATCTACACCTTCATTAGGAACACTGGAACATGAGATGTGATCTAGACCTTCATTAGGAACACTGGAACATGAGATGTGATCTACACCTTCATTAGGAACACTGGAACATGAGATGTGATCTACACCTCCATTAGGAACACTGGAACATGAGATGTGATCTACACCTCCATTAGGAACACTGGAATGTGAGATGTAATCTACACCTCCATTAGGAACACTGGAACATGAGATGTAATCTACACCTCCATTAGGAACACTGGAACGTGAGATGTGATCTACACCTTCATTAGGAACACTGGAACATGAGATGTGATCTACACCTCCATTAGGAACGCTGGAATGTGAGATGTGATCTCCGATTCCATTTGTGAACACTGGAATGTGAGATGTGATCTCCACCTCCATTGGGAACACTGGAATGTGAGATGTGATCTCCACCTCCATTGGGAACACTGGAACATGAAATGTAATCTACACTACCATTAAAAAACTGGAATGTGAGATGTGATCTACACCTCCAATAAGAACACTATAACATGAGATGTAATCTACTCCTCCATTAGGAACACTATAACATGAGATGTAATCTACACCTCCATTAGGAACACTGGAATGTGAGATGTAATCTACTCCTCCATTAGGAACACTGGAATGTGAGATGTAATCTACACCTCCTTTAGGAACACTGGAATGTGAGATGTAATCTACACCTCCTTTAGGAACACTGGAATATGAGATGTAATCTACACCTCCTTTAGGAACACTGGAATATGAGATGTAATCTACACCTCCTTTAGGAACACTGGAATATGAGATGTTATCTACACCTCCTTTAGGAACACTGGAATATGAGATGTAATCTACACCTCCTTTAGGAACACTGGAATATGTAATCTACACCTCCTTTAGGAACACTAGAATATGAGATGTTATCTACACCTCCTTTAGGAACACTGGAATATGAGATGTAATCTACTCCTCCATTAGGAACACTGGAATGTGAGATGTAATCTACACCTTCATTAGGAACACTGGAATGTGAGATGTAATCTACACCTTCATTAGGAACACTGGAATGTGAGATGTAATCTACACCTTCATTAGGAACACTGGAATGTGAGATGTAATCTCATCCTCCATTAGGAACACTGGAATGTGAGATGTAATCTACACCTCCTTTAGGAACACTGGAACATGAGATGTGATCTACACCTTCATTAGGAACACTGGAACATGAGATGTGATCTACACCTTCATTAGAAACACTGGAATGTGAGATGTAATCTACACCTTCATTAGGAACACTGGAATGTGAGATGTAATCTACATCTTCATTAGGAACACTGGAATGTGAGATGTAATCTACTCCTCCATTAGGAACACTGGAACATGAGATGTGATCTACACCTTCATTAGGAACACTGGAATGTGAGACGTAATCTACACCTTCATTAGGAACACTGGAATGTGAGATGTAATCTACTTCTCCATTAGGAACACTGGAATGTGAGATATGATCTACACCTTCATTAGGAACACTGGAATGTGAGATGTAATCTACTCCTCCATTAGGAACACTGGAATGTGAGATGTAATCTACACCTTCATTAGGAACACTGGAATGTGAGATGTAATCTACACCTTCATTAGGAACACTGGAACAAGAGATGTGATCTAGACCTTCATTAGGAACACTGGAACATGAGATGTGATCTACACCTTCATTAGGAACACTGGAATGTGAGATATGATCTCCATCTCCATTAGGAACACTGGAATGTGAGATGTGATCTCCAACTCCATTTGTGAACACTGGAATGTGAGATGTGATCTCCACCTCCATTGGGAACACTGGAATGTGAGATGTGATCTCCACCTCCATTGGGAACACTGGAACATGAAATGTAATCTACACTACCATTAAAAAACTGGAATGTGAGATGTGATCTACACCTCCAATAGGAACACTATAACATGAGATGTAATCTACTCCTCCATCAGGAACACTATAACATGAGATGTAATCTACACCTCCATTAGGAACACTGGAATGTGAGATGTAATCTACACCTCCATTAGGAACACTGGAATGTGAGATGTAATCTACTCCTCCATTAGGAACACTGGAATGTGAGATGTAATCTACACCTCCATTAGGAACACTGGAATGTGAGATGTAATCTACTCCTCCATTAGGAACACTAACATGAGATGTAATCTACTCCTCCATTAGGAACACTGGAATGTGAGATGTAATCTACTCCTCCATTAGGAACACTATAAAATGAGATGTAATCTACTCCTCCATTAGGAACACTATAAAATGAGATGTAATCTACTCCTTCATTAGGAACACTAACATGAGATGTAATCTACTCCTCCATTAGGAACACTGGTACATGAGATGTGATCTACACCTTCTTTAGGAACACTGGAATGTGAGATGTAATCTACTCCTCCATTAGGAACACTGGTATATGAGATGTAATCTACTCCTCCATTAGGAACACTATAACATGAGATGTAATCTACTCCTCCTTTAGGAACACTGGAATGTGAGATGTAATCTACTCCTACATTAGGAACACTATAACATGAGATGTAATCTACTCCTCCATTAGGAACACTAACATGAGATGTAATCTACTCCTCCATTAGGAACACTTTAACATGAGATGTAATCTACTCCTCCATTAGGACGACTGGAATATGAGATGTAATCTACTCCTCCATTAGGAACACTATAACATGAGATGTAATCTACTCCTCCATTAGGAACACTGGAACATGAGATGTGATCTACACCTCCATTAGGAACACTGGAATGTGAGATGTAATCTACACCTCCTTTAGGAACACTGGAATATGAGATGTAATCTACACCTTCATTAGGAACACTGGAACGTGAGATGTGATCTACACCTTCATTAGGAACACTGGGACATGAGATGTGATCTACACCTTCATTAGGAACACTGGAACATGAGATGTGATCTACACCTTCATTAGGAACACTGGTACATGAGATGTGATCTACACCTTCTTTAGGAACACTGGAATGTGAGATGTAATCTACTCCTCCATTAGGAACACTATAAAATGAGATGTAATCTACTCCTTCATTAGGAACACTAACATGAGATGTAATCTACTTCTCCATTAGGAACACTATAACATGAGATGTAATCTACTCCTCCTTTAGGAACACTATAACATGAGATGTAATCTACTCCTCCTTTAGGAACACTATAACATGAGATGTAATCTACTCCTCCTTTAGGAACACTAACATGAGATGTAATCTACTCCTCCATTAGGAACACTATAACATGAGATGTAATCTACTCCTCCTTTAGGAACACTGGAATGTGAGATGTAATCTACTCCTCCTTTAGGAACACTGAAATGTGAGATGTAATCTACTCCTACATTAGGAACACTAACATGAGATGTAATCTACTCCTTTAGGAACACTGGAATGTGAGATGTAATCTACTCCTCCATTAGGAACACTAACATGAGATGTAATCTACTCCTCCATTAGGAACACTAACATGAGATGTAATCTACTCCTCCATTAGGAACACTTTAACATGAGATGTAATCTACTTCTCCATTAGGAACACTGGAATATGAGATGTAATCTACTCCTCCATTAGGAACACTAACATGAGATGTAATCTACTCCTCCATTAGGAACACTATAACATGAAATGTAATCTACTCCTCCATTAGGAACACTATAACATGAGATGAGATGTAATCTACTCCTCCATTAGGAACACTGGAATGTGAGGTGTAATCTACTCCTCCATTAGGAACACTATAACATGAAATGTAATCTACTCTTCCATTAGGAACACTATAACATGAGATGTAATCTACTCCTCCATTAGGAACACTGGAATATGAAATGTAATCTACTCCTCCATTAGGAACACTATAACATGAGATGTAATCTACTCCTCCATTAGGAACACTAACATGAGATGTAATCTACTCCTTCATTAGGAACACTATAACAGGAGATGTAATCTACTCCTCCATTAGGAACACTATAACATGAGATGAGATGTAATCTACTCCTCCAATAGGAACACTATAACATGAGATGTAATCTACTCCTCCATTAGGAACACTAACATGAGATGTAATCTACTCCTTCATTAGGAACACTATAACAGGAGATGTAATCTACTCCTCCATTAGGAACACTGGAATATGAAATGTAATCTACTCCTCCATTAGGAACACTGGAATATGAGATGTAATCTACTCCTCCATTAGGAACACTGGAATTAGAGATGAGATCTACACCTCCTTTAGGAACACTGGAATGTGAGATGTAATCTACACCTCCTTTAGGAACACTGGAATATGAGATGTAATTTACACCTTCATTAGGAACACTGGAACGTGAGATGTGATCTACACCTTCATTAGGAACACTGGAACATGAGATGTGATCTACACCTTCATTAGGAACACTGGAACATGAGATGTGATCTACACCTTCATTAGGAACACTGGTACATGAGATGTGATCTACACCTTCATTAGGAACACTGGAATGTGAGATGTAATCTACAACTCCATTGGGAACACTGGAATGTGATATGTAATCTACACCTTCTTTAGGAACACTGGAATGTGAGATGTGATCTCCAACTCCATTTGTGAACACTGGAATGTGAGATGTGATCTCCACCTCCATTGGGAACACTGGAATGTGAGATGTGATCTACACCTTCATTAGGAACACTGGAATGTGAGATGTGATCTACACCTTCATTAGGAACACTGGAATGTGAGATGTAATCTACTCCTCCATTAGGAACACTGGAACGTGAGATGTGATCTACACCTCCATTAGGAACACTGGAATGTGAGATGTAATCTACACCTCCATTAGGAACACTGGAATATGAGATGTAATCTACTCCTCCATTAGGAACACTATAACATGAGATGTAATCTACTCCTCCTTTAGGAACACTGGAATGTGAGATGTAATCTACTCCTACATTAGGAACACTATAACATGAGATGTAATCTACTCCTCCATTAGGAACACTAACATGAGATGTAATCTACTCCTCCATTAGGAACACTTTAACATGAGATGTAATCTACTCCTCCATTAGGAACACTATAACATGAGATGAGATGTAATCTACTCCTCCATTAGGAACACTGGAATGTGAGGTGTAATCTACTCCTCCATTAGGAACACTATAACATGAAATGTAACCTACTCTTCCATTAGGAACACTATAACATGAGATGTAATCTACTCCTCCATTAGGAACACTGGAATATGAAATGTAATCTACTCCTCCATTAGGAACACTATAACATGAGATGTAATCTACTCCTCCATTAGGAACACTAACATGAGATGTAATCTACTCCTTCATTAGGAACACTATAACAGGAGATGTAATCTACTCCTCCATTAGGGACACTATAACATGAGATGAGATGTAATCTACTCCTCCAATAGGAACACTATAACATGAGATGTAATCTACTCCTCCATTAGGAACACTAACATGAGATGTAATCTACTCCTTCATTAGGAACACTATAACAGGAGATGTAATCTACTCCTCCATTAGGAACACTATAACATGAAATGTAATCTACTCCTCCATTAGGAACACTATAACATGAGATGTTATCTACTCTTCCATTAGGAACACTAACATGAGATGTAATCTACTCCTCCATTACGAACACTAACATGAGATGTAATCTACTCCTCCATTAGGAACACTATAACATGAGATGTAATCTACTCCATTAGGAACACTGGAATATGAAATGTAATCTACTCCTCCATTAGGAACACTGGAATATGAAATGTAATCTACTCCTCCATTAGGAACACTGGAATATGAGATGTAATCTACACCTCCTTTAGGAACACTGGAACATGAGATGTGATCTACACCTCCATTAGGAACACTGGAATGTGAGATGTAATCTACACCTCCTTTAGGAACACTGGAATATGAGATGTAATCTACACCTTCATTAGGAACACTGGAACGTGAGATGTGATCTACACCTTCATTAGGAACACTGGAACATGAGATGTGATCTACACCTTCATTAGGAACACTGGAACATGAGATGTGATCTACACCTTCATTAGGAACACTGGTACATGAGATGTGATCTACACCTCCATTAGGAACACTGGAATGTGAGATGTAATCTACTCCTCCATTAGGAACACTGGAACATGAGATGTAATCTACACCTCCTTTAGGAACAATGGAATGTGAGATGTAATCTACTCCTCCATTAGGAACACTATAAAATGAGATGTAATCTACTCCTTCATTAGGAACACTAACATGAGATGTAATCTACTCCTCCATTAGGAACAATATAACATGAGATGTAATCTACTCCTCCTTTAGGAACACTGGAATGTGAGATGTAATCTACTCCTCCTTTAGGAACACTATAACATGAGATGTAATCTACTCCTTCATTAGGAACACTATAACAGGAGATGTAATCTACTCCTCCATTAGGAACACTATAACATGAAATGTAATCTACTCCTCCATTAGGAACACTATAACATGAGATGTTATCTACTCTTCCATTAGGAACACTAACATGAGATGTAATCTACTCCTCCATTACGAACACTAACATGAGATGTAATCTACTCCTCCATTAGGAACACTATAACATGAGATGTAATCTACTCCATTAGGAACACTGGAATATGAAATGTAATCTACTCCTCCATTAGGAACACTGGAATATGAAATGTAATCTACTCCTCCATTAGGAACACTGGAATATGAGATGTAATCTACACCTCCTTTAGGAACACTGGAACATGAGATGTGATCTACACCTCCATTAGGAACACTGGAATGTGAGATGTAATCTACACCTCCTTTAGGAACACTGGAATATGAGATGTAATCTACACCTTCTTTAGGAACACTGGAACGTGAGATGTGATCTACACCTTCATTAGGAACACTGGAACATGAGATGTGATCTACACCTTCATTAGGAACACTGGAACATGAGATGTGATCTACACCTTCATTAGGAACACTGGTACATGAGATGTGATCTACACCTCCATTAGGAACACTGGAATGTGAGATGTAATCTACTCCTCCATTAGGAACACTGGAACATGAGATGTAATCTACACCTCCTTTAGGAACAATGGAATGTGAGATGTAATCTACTCCTCCATTAGGAACACTATAAAATGAGATGTAATCTACTCCTTCATTAGGAACACTAACATGAGATGTAATCTACTCCTCCATTAGGAACAATATAACATGAGATGTAATCTACTCCTCCTTTAGGAACACTGGAATGTGAGATGTAATCTACTCCTCCTTTAGGAACACTATAACATGAGATGTAATCTACTCCTCCTTTAGGAACACTATAACATGAGATGTAATCTACTCCTCCTTTAGGAACACTAACATGAGATGTAATCTACTCCTCCATTAGGAACACTATAACATGAGATGTAATCTACTCCTCCTTTAGGAACACTGGAATGTGAGATGTAATCTACTCCTCCTTTAGGAACACTGAAATGTGAGATGTAATCTACTCCTACATTAGGAACACTAACATGAGATGTAATATACTCCTCCTTTAGGAACACTGGAATGTGAGATGTAATCTACTCCTCCATTAGGAACACTAACATGAGATGTAATCTACTCCTCCATTAGGAACACTGGAATATGAGATATAATCTACTCCTCCATTAGGAACACTATAACATGAGATGTAATCTACTCCTCCTTTAGGAACACTGGAATGTGAGATGTAATCTACTCCTACATTAGGAACACTATAACATGAGATGTAATCTACTCCTCCATTAGGAACACTAACATGAGATGTAATCTACTTCTCCATTAGGAACACTATAACATGAAATGTAATCTACTCCTCCATTAGGAACACTATAACATGAGATGAGATGTAATCTACTCCTCCATTAGGAACACTGGAATGTGAGGTGTAATCTACTCCTCCATTAGGAACACTATAACATGAAATGTAATCTACTCTTCCATTAGGAACACTATAACATGAGATGTAATCTACTCCTCCATTAGGAACACTGGAATATTGTAACGGCTGTCTCTCTCCTCATCCTCGGACGAGGTGAGGAGAGAAGGATCTTCAGACCAAAACGCAGCATGAGGGAAATAAGCCATCTTTATTATAAATACGACGGCAACACGAAACAAAACAAAACACTTTCAAAACTACAAAACAAGAAAACGATGAAAACAGACCTGGGCACGAACTTACATATAACGTGAAGAACGCACGAACAGGTACACGACTACAAACAAACGCTACAGTCCCGTGTGGCACGAACATACATACTGACACAGGAGACAATCACCCACAACGAACACTGTGACAACGCCTACCTAAATATGACTCTTAATTAGAGGAACGCCAAACACCTGCCTCTAATTAAGAGCCATACCAGGCAACCCAAAACCAACACAGAAACAGAAAACATAGAATGCCCACCCAACCTCACGTCCTGACCAACTAACACACATAACAACTAACATAAATAGGTCAGGAACGTGACATTACCCCCCCCATAAGGTGCGAACTCCGGACGCACCAGCACAAAGTCTAGGGGAGGGTCTGGGTGGGCATCTTCATTAGGAACACTGGAATGTGAGATGTAATCTACTCCTCCATTAGGAACACTGGAATGTGAGATGTAATCTACACCTCAGTTAAGAACACTGTAATGTGAGATGTAATCTACACCTTCATTAGGAACACTGGAATGTGAGATGTAATCTACACCTCCATTAGGAACACTGGCATGTGAGATGTGATCTACATCTTCTTTAGGAACACTGGAATGTGAGATGTGATCTACATCTTCTATAGGAACACTGCAATGTGAGATGTGATTTACACCTCCATTAGGAACACTATAACATGAAATGTAATCTACACCAAAAATGAGCGAGATTTTTCAAAACTAGTCAGGTGTCCTCTGATTAGTTCCTGCGTGCGAGAGGGTAGCTCTCCATTTTCTTTTTCTCTCTTTTTGAATGGGTTACGGTCCGGTTGAAATATTATCGATTATGTTTGTTAAAAACAACCTGAGGATTGATTCTAAAAAATATTTGACATGTTTCTACGACCATTATGGATACTTTTTGCAATTTTCGTCAAATGGAACAAGGCTTTTGTTTTCTGAACATAACGCACAACCCAAATGGCGTTTTTTTGTTATAAAAGTAATATTTATCGAACAAAAATAACAAACATTTGTTGTGTAACTGGGAGTCTCGTGAGTACAAACATCCGAAGATTATCAAAAGGTAAGCGATCAATTTTATTGCTTTTCTGACTTTCGTGACCACGCTATTTTGGGGATAGCTGTTCTAGCATTGATTGATACACTCACAAAAGCTTGGATTTCTTTCTTTGTAAAGCATATTTTCAAAATCTGACACGATAGGTGGATTAACAACAAGCTAAAATGTGTTTTGGTATATTTCACTTGTGATTGCATGATTATAAATATTTTGAGTAATATTTTGCGCCCTGCAATTCAGCGGTTGTTTAGGAAAATTATCCCGTAAAGGGATCCGTAGCGCAGAGAAGTTAAACAATACCACTTCATATCATGTTTACATACTCTACATTACTCATCTCGTATGTATATACTGTACTCTATACCATCTACTGCATCTTGCCATCTTGATGTAATGTATCACTAGCCACTAAACAATGCCACTTTTCTATGTTTACATACCCTTCATTACTCATCTCATATGTATATACTGTACTCTATACCATCTACTGCATCTTGCCATCTTGATGTAATGTATCACTAGCCACTTTAAACAATGCCACTTTTCTATGTTTACATACCCTACATTTCTCATCTCATATGTATATACTGTACTCTATACCATCCACTGCATCTTGCCTATGCCGTTCTATACCATCACTCATTCATACAGTGGGGAGTAGTCCGGTTCCGGTTGGAGCGAGTAGTCGCATCCCGCTTCGCTCCACAGGTAGTATTACATTTCATTTCATTACAGTACAACGGTTTGATTTGTTTGATCTTAGCTAGCTACATAGCCGTCTTTGTATCAAAGATAATTGTGCAGTTTAGAGTAACTATCGAGGTTCGCTAGCCAGCTATTTTCGTCCTTCTAACGTAACGTAACGTAGTCAACACTGCTAGCTAGCCAGCTAGCCAGCTAGCCACCGAATAGCAGCACTGTAGAAACTATTATATTACAACGGAACGACTTGATTAGTGTAGTGTTAGCTAGCTACATAGTTGTCTTTGCTGTCTTTGTATCTAAGATAATTGTGTAGTCTAGAGTAATTATCGGTTAGCTAGCCAGCTATTTTCGTCCGCCGCGCTGCCGTTCTCCTACCTAGTCAACACTGCTAGCTAGCCAACTTCTACCGAATAGCAGCACTGTAGAAACTATTACATTACAACGGAACGACTTGATTAGTGTAGTGTTAGCTAGCTACATAGTTGTCTTTGCTGTCTTTGTATCTAAGATAATTGTGTAGTTTAGAGTAATTATCGAGTTTACCTAGCCAGCTATCGAGGTTACCTAGCCAGCTACACTTTCAAACAAAGTCAACAACGCAGCCACTGCTACCTAGCCTACTTCACCAGTCAGCAGTACTGTATCATTTCAATCATTTTAGTCAATAAGATTTTTGCAACGTAAAGCTTAACTTTCTGAACATTCGAGACGTGTAGTCCACTTGTCATTCCAATCTCCTTTGCATTAGCGTAGCCTCTTCTGTAGCCTGTCAACTATGTGTCTGTCTATCCCTGTTCTCTCCTCTCTGCACAGACCATACAAACGCTTCACGCGGCCACTCTAACCTGGTGGTCCCAGCGCGCACGACCCACGTGGAGTTCCAGGTCTCCAGCAGCCTCTGGAACTGCCGATCTGCGGCCAACAAGGCAGAGTTCATCTCAGTCTATGCTTCCCTCCAGTCCCTCGACTTCTTGGCACTGACGGAAACATGGATCACCACAGATAACACTGCTACTCCTACTGCTCTCTCCTCGTCTGCCCACGTGTTTTCGCACACCCCGAGAGCTTCTGGTCAGCGGGGTGGAGGCACCGGGATCCTCATCTCTCCCAAGTGGTCATTCTCTCTTTCTCCCCTTACCCATCTGTCTATCGCCTCCTTTGAATTCCATGCTGTCACAGTTACCAGCCCTTTCAAGCTTAACATCCTTATCATTTATCGCCCTCCAGGTTCCCTTGGATAGTTCATCAATGAGCTTGATGCCTTGATAAGCTCCTTTCCTGAGGACGGCTCACCTCTCACAGTTCTGGGTGACTTTAACCTCCCCACGTCTACCTTTGACTCATTCCTCTCTGCCTCCTTCTTTCCACTCCTCTCCTCTTTTGACCTCACCCTCTCACCTCCCCCCCCTACTCACAAGGCAGGCAATACGTTTGACCTCATCTTTACTAGATGCTGTTCTTCCACTAACCTCATTGCAACTCCCCTCCTAGTCTCCAACCACTACCTTGTATCCTTTTCCCTCTCGCTCTCATCCAACACTTCCCACACTGCCCCTACTCGGATGGTATCGCGCCGTCCCAAACTTCGCTCTCTCTCCCCCGCTACTCTCTCCTCTTCCATCCTATCATCTCTTCCCTCTGCTCAAACCTTCTCCAACCTATCTCCTGATTCTGCCTCCTCAACCCTCCTCTCCTCCCTTTCTGCATCCTTTGACTCTCTATGTCCCCTATCCTCCAGGCCGGCTCGGTCCTCCCCTCCTGCTCCGTGGCTCAACGACTCATTGCGAGCTCACAGAACAGGGCTCCGGGCAGCCGAGCGGAAATGGAAGGAGAACTCGCCTCCCTGCGGACCTGGCATCCTTTCACTCCCTCCTCTCTACATTTTCCTCTTCTGTCTCTGCTGCTAAAGCCACTTTCTACCACTCTAAATTCCAAGCATCTTTCTCCCCTCTCTCTCAAGATGAAATCTCGCGTCTTGTGACGGCCGGCCGCCCAACAACCTGCCCGCTTGACCCTATCCCCTCCTCTCTTCTCCAGACCATTTCCGGAGACCTTATCCCTTACCTCACCTCGCTCATCAACTCATCCTTGACCGCTGGCTACGTCCCTTCCGTCTTCAAGAGAGCGAGAGTTGCACCCCTTCTGAAAAAACCTACACTCGATCCCTCCGATGTCAACAACTACAGACCAGTATCCCTTCTTTCTTTTCTCTCCAAAACTCTTGAACGTGCCGTCCTTGGCCAGCTATCCCGCTATCTCTCTCAGAATCAACTTCTTGATCCAAATCAGTCAGGTTTCAAGACTAGTCATTAAACTGAGACTGCTCTTCTCTGTGTCACGGAGGCGCTCCGCACTGCTAAAGCTAACTCTCTCTCCTCTGCTCTCATCCTTCTAGACCTATCGGCTGCCTTTGATACTGTGAACCATCAGATCCTCCTCTCCACCCTCTCCGAGTTGGGCATCTCCGGCGCGGCCCATGCTTGGATTGCGTCCTACCTGACAGGTCGCTCCTACCAAGTGGCGTGGCGAGAATCTGTCTCCTCACCACGTGCTCTCACCACTGGTGTCCCCCAGGGCTCTGTTCTAGGCCCTCTCCTATTCTCGCTATACACCAAGTCACTTGGCTCTGTCATAACCTCACATGGTCTCTCCTATCATTGCTATGCAGACGACACACAATTAATCTTCTCCTTTCCCCCTTCTGATAACCAGGTGGCGAATCGCATCTCTGCATGTCTGGCAGACATATCAGTGTGGATGACGGATCACCACCTCTAGCTGAACCTCGGCAAGACGGAGCTGCTCTTCCTCCCGGGGAAGGACTGCCCGTTCCATGATCTCGCCATCACGGTTGACAACTCCACTGTGTCCTCCTCCCAGAGCGCTAAGAACCTTGTCGTTCTCAACTAACATCAAGGCGGTGGCCCGTTCCTGTAGGTTCATGCACTACAACATCCGCAGAGTACGACCCTGCCTCACACAGGAAGCAGCGCAGGTCCTAATCCAGGCACTTGTCATCTCCCGTCTGGATTACTGCAACTCGCTGTTGGCTGGGCTCCCTGCCTGTGCCATTAAACCCCTACAACTCATCCAGAACGCCGCAGCCCGACTGGTGTTCAACCTTCCCAAGTTCTCTCACGTCACCCCGCTCCTCCGCTCTCTCCACTGGCTTCCAGTTGAAGCTCGCATCCGCTACAAGACCATGGTGCTTGCCTATGGAGCTGTGAGGGGAACGGCACCTCAGTACCTTCAGGCTCTGATCAGGCCCTACACCCAAACAAGGGCACTGCGTTCATCCACCTCTGGCCTGCTCGCCTCCCTACCACTGAGGAAGTACAGTTCCCGCTCAGCCCAGTCAAAACTGTTCGCTGCTCTGGCACCCCAATGGTGGAACAAACTTCCCCACGACGCCAGGACAGTGGAGTCAATTACCACCTTCCGGAGACACCTGAAACCCCACCTCTTTAAGGAATACCTAGGATAGGATAAAGTAATCCTTCTGACCCCCCCACCCCCCCCCTTAAAAGATTTAGATGCACTATTGTAAAGTGGCTGTTCCACTGGATGTCATAAGGTGAACGCACCAATTTGTAAGTCGCTCTGGATAAGAGCGTCTGCTAAATGACTTAAATGTAAATGGGAGAACAAGTATTTGATACACTGCCGATTTTGCAGGTTTTCCTACTTACAAAGCATGTAGAGGTCTGTCATTTTTATCATAGGTACACTTCAACTGTGAGACGGAATCTAAAACAAAAATCCAGAAAATCACATTGTATGATTTTTAAGTAATTAATTTGCATTTTATTGCATGACATAAGTATTTGATACATCAGAAATGCAGAACTTAATATTTGCACATCTATTTACACATCTTGTATGGCAGGACCCGAAGGTATTTATCCAGGATGAGCTTGTCGAGCATCTGGAGGGACGGTTCTTCCGCCAGTAGCCAGCCCTTGGTCAGGCGCACCAAGTCGCTCATCTGAGCCCGGGGGGAAAGGGTGGGGTCAAAAGCCCAGTCGTGGACCAGTAGCTCCCGTTTGAGTCCCTCATAATTCACGGCCTGGTCAGTGTGCAAATCAAACTAGGCCTTCTGGGCCATCCCAGAGAGGTAGGGTGCCAACAGGCTGGCCCACTTGGGCTTCTGCCATCATTCCCACTGTGCCGTCCTCTTGAAGGTGCACAAATACGACTCCACATCATCTTCCTCCCATAACTTTGGGGTAGTTGGGACACTAGCGTCCCACCTGGCCAACAACCGGTGAAATTCCAAATACAAAATTCGTAATATTAAACATTCATGAAAATACAAGTTTTATACATCAGTTAAAAGCTTAACTTCTTTTTAATCCAGCCGCTTTGTCAGATTTCAAAAAGGCTTTACGGAGAAAGCATACCATGAGATTATCTGAGGACAGCGCCCCGCATACAAAAGCATTACACATTTTCCAAACAAGCAGATGCGTCACGAAAGTCAGAAACAGCGATAAAATAAATCACTTAACTTTGAAGATCTTCCTCTGTTTGCAATCCAAAGGGTCCCAGCTACATCACAAATTGTCGTTTTGTTCGATAAAGTCCTTCCTTATTTGCCAAAAAAATCAGTTTAGTTGGCGCGCTTGATTCAGTAATCCACCTGTTTCCTTCGTTCAAAATGCATAGAAATAAATCTAAAAAGTAGTCTAAAAAGTAAATCTAAATAAATCTAAAAAGTCAAACAACGTTTCTAATCAATCCTCAGGTACCCTGATATGTAAATAAACGATCAAATTTAAGATGGAGAATAGTATGTTTATTACCGGAGATAAATAACGAAGTGCTCGCTCCCTCACCGACGCGCGCCACAATACTACAGCCAAAATGGGAGCCACCTAGAAAAACGACAAATTCTAGCTCATTTTTCAAGAAACAAGCATGAAACTCTTTCTAAAGACTGTTGACATCTACTGGAAGCCCTAGGAACTGCAATCTGGGAGGTATTCCTTTGATATTCCCACAGACATCCATTTTAATGAGTGGTGAGCTCAAAAAGAAGTTAACTGAACCAGGAACTGATTCGGGGCAGACTCCTGAGCCCTCCCAAACTTCAATTGGGCTACCGCCCCTACCAGTCTGCGGTTTTGTTGGTGCAGCTCCTCCAGTGCTTGCTCCTGGAGAGCCTGTTGCTTCTGTTGGCTGAGGATGAACTGAGCCACCAGCTCCTCCATGGTAATCTCCGTAGGCTCGACCCCACGGCACGTACAGGTGCTGAGATGCCTGCATTCTCCACCATATGTGGTAAACCGTGGGGTGTTGGGTTGAGCGTGCAGAGATTGACACAGAGACAGGGAGGCTTTAGTCCGCAAAAACACTTTACTGAGAGAGAAAATAAATATAACAAAGAAAATCCCTTAGGTTTTGGTCTTTCCCGCAGTGTGCCACCGTGCTCCTTTTATTTGGTCTCCATGGCTGGTTGGCACTTTTCTCTAATTACCTCCACTTAGAGCTGTCTGTGTCGGGGTGCCCAGCTCCCGTATTTCCAGTAGAGGGAGCCAACGTCGCATCACGTACCTTCCCTCTATTATCATCTCCCGGGGTAGACCTCCTGGGATACCACAGCGTATTTATCTAAATTGTTGTGCACACATTTGTTTACATCCCTATTAATGAGCATTTCTTCTATCAAGAAGCTGATTAAACATCATGACATTACACAGGTGCACTTTGTGCTGGGGACAATAAAAGGCCACTCTAAAATGTTTTGTTTTCTTACACAACGCCTCAGATTTCTCAAGTTTTGAGGGAGTGTGCAATTGGCATGCTGACTGCAGGAATGTCCACCAGAGCTGTCTGAAGGTTCATTTCTCTACCATAAGCCACCTCCAATGTTGTTTTAGAGAATTTGGCAGTACGTTCAACCGGCCTCACAACCGCAGACCACATGTATGGCGTTGTGTGGGTGAGCGGTTTGCTGATGTCAAAATTGTGAACAGAGTGCTCCATGGTGGCAGTGGGGTTATGGTATAGGCAGGCATAAGCTACGGACAACGAACACAACTGCATTTTATCGATGGCAATTTTAATGTACAATGTGACAAGATCCTGAGGCCCACTGTCGTACCATTCATCCGCAGCAATCACTTCATGTTTCAGCATGATAATGCACGGCCTCATGTCGCAAAGATCTGTGAACAATTCCTGATCAACTCTATGTGAAAGGAGATGTGTCACGCTGCATGAGGCAAATGGTGGTCACACCAGATACTGACTGGTTTTCCGATCCATGCCTCTACCTTTTTTTAAGGTATCTGTGACCAACAGATGCATATGTCTATTCCCAGTCATGTGAAGGCCATAGATTAGAGCCTAATATTTTTTATTCAATTGACTGATTTGCTTATATGAACTATAACTCACCCAAGAATAGTAAAGCCCCCTTTACTGGCTCAAATAGCCGACCAGTCAGCCTGTTACCAACCCTTAGTAAAATTCTGGAAAGAATTGTGTTTGACCAGATACAATGCTATTTCACAGTAAACAAATTGACAACAGAATTTCAGTATGCTTATAGGGAAGGACACTCAACAAGCACAGCACTTACACAAATGACTGATGATTGGCTGAGAGAAATTGATGATAAAATTATTGGGGGGGCTGTCTTTTTAGACTTCAGTGCAGCTTTTGACATTATTGATCATAGTCTACTGCTGGAAAAACGTATGTGTTACGGCTTTACACCCGTGCTATATTGTGGATATAGAGTTACTTTATCTAAAAGAACCTAGAGGGTGTTCTTTAATGTAAGCATATCAAATATGTATCCAGTTAGAATCAGGAATTCCCCAAGGTAGCTGTTTAGTCCCCTTGCTTTTCCATTTTTACTAACGACATGCCACTGACTTTGAGTAAAGCCAGTTTCTATATATGCGGATGACTCAACACTATACAAGTCAGCTACTACAGCGACTGAAATGACTGCAACACTCAACAAAGAGCTGCAGTTAGTTTCAGAGTGGGTGGGAGGGAATAAGTTAGCCCTAAATATTTCTAAATCTAAATGCATTGTATTTGGAACAAAACACTCACTAAACCCTAAACCTCAACTAAGTCCTGTAATAAATCATGTGGAAATTCAGCAAGTTGAGCTGACTAAACTGCTTGGAGTAACACTAGATTGTAAACTGTCATGGTCAAAACATAATGATGCAGTAGTAGCTAAAATGGGAGAAGTCTGTCTATAATAAAGTGATGCTCTGCCTTTTTAACAACACTATCAACAAGGCAGGTCCTACAGGCCCTAATTTTGTCGCACCTTGAATACTGTTCAGTCGTGTGGTCAGGTGCCATAAAAAAGGACTTAGGAAAATTTCAATTGGCTCAGAACAGGGCAGTATGGCTGGCACTTGGATGTACACAGAGAGCTAATATTAATAATATATATGTCAATCTCTCCTGGCTGAAAGTGGAGGAGAGATTGACTTCATCACTACTTTTATTTATGAGAGGTATTGACATGTTGAATGCACTGAGTTGTCTGTCTAAGCTACTGGCACACATCTCGGACACCTATGCATACCCCACAAGAAATGCCACAAGAGGTCTCTTCACAGTCCCCAAGTCCAGAACAGACTATGGAAGGCACACAGTACTACATAGAGCCATGACTACATGGAACTCTATTCCACATCAGGTAACTGATGACAGCAGTAAAATTAGATTTAAAAAAACAGATAAAAAACACCTTATGGAACAGCGGGGACTGTGAAGCAACACAAACATTGGCACAGACACACACACACACACACACACACACACACACACACACACACACACACACACACACACACACACACACACACACACAAAATACTATACGCACTATACATACATATGTGGTAGTGGTAGAGTAGGGGCCTGAGGGCACACAGTGTGTTGTGAAATCTGTGAATGTATTGTTTTAAAATTGTAGAAACTGCCTTAATTTTGCTGTACCTCAGGAAGAGTAGCTGCTGCTTTGGCAGATACAAATACAAACTCAGTAAAATCTTTGCAGTTGTTGCATGTTGTGTTTATATTTTGGTTCAGTAAACTTGCTGATTCCAGATAGAAATCCTGTAGCTTCTCTGTCCAGAGTGGAAGAGAGCTGAGAAGTCCTCTAATGCATTCCAAATTGCACGCTATTCCGTATATAGGGCCCTGGTAAACAGTAGTGCACTATTTATAGAGAATAGGGTTGTCATTTCGGATGCAGACCTCTACTTCTTATCACAAACATTAACTACAAGGACAGTTGTTGTAGTAATTGAAACAAAGTCTCGTACATAAATATGTAATATTTAATTCATCTGAATTTAAGTGCCACATTTTTCTTTCTCGTTCTTGTTTTTTCCCATTTTGCAATGCTGACACAATGGCCAGCAGCAGAGTGAGTGACCCCAGTGATGTCCCACTCTTTAAGATGATACCAAGCCCTAGGGCTCTATTTTAACAGACCTAACACAATAGTAAATATTAGCGCTGGCGTTAGCGCTACAAAACTAGGATCTAAATTTGAGCCAGTTTGCTGCAGCAGGAAAATAATCCTGCAGCAAAAGGAACATTTGAATTATTATGTGTATTATAATTAATGAACATTTTTTGTAGGGGTTGATATGTTTTCCATCAGGGAAAATAAAGGCTGAACTATTAAAGTGGAAATTATAAACTCTAGAAGCCTTTTTAAAACTTAAATAAGCATTAGAAATGTGCATTTCGTGCCGTGCAGGAAAATTCTCAGCAACAAAACAGTGATCAAATTAAGATCATACATCTGTATTGGTCTCGAGATGTGTCAGAAATATTTTTGTTATTTTCACAGCAGGAATTATTGGCACAAAAGATGCCGGTGGCACAAAAGAGTTTTGATGAATAAATATTTTCACTGGCCAATCATCCCTTTCCATGGCTTAATACTGCATGTGGTTGCCTCAAGTTGTGTATGTTATTGATGGTCTTTGCGTTGTCATCAACTCCAATTTGGCTGGGGGGGCACAGAATATTCACATCTTATTCAATTGTTATTAAACAGCAATAGCAACAGTAAAAAACAGTTTTTGCTAAATATGTTTGGAGTGTTGGAAGTCAACATTGCCATAAATGCTTTAACGAGTATAGGCCAGGTCTTTACGCATCTCTCTTCTCCTGAAATAAAAACTTCTCCCCTTTAAAATGTATTGTATGTGTGAGGCACATTTTCAAGATAAGATATAGATATAGGCCTTTCCACCGTTAATATGGCATTATAGGACTGAATCATTTGAATAATGTTTCAAATTTAAATGTTTCTCAATACGAGGCTCAGAGGCATCATCTCATTACTCATTTCATGATGGGCGTATGGACATGTAGTCTACATGGAGGGGTTTATGTTTCATGATGGGCAGATGGACATGTAGTCTACATGGAGGGGTTTATGTTTCATGATGGGCAGATGGACATGTAGTCTACATGGAGGGGTTTATGTTTCATGATGGGCAGATGGACATGTAGTCTACATGGAGGGGTTTATGTTTCATGATGGGCAGATGGACATGTAGTCTACATGGAGGGGTTTATGTTTCATGATGGACATGTAGCCTACATGGAGGGGTTTATGTTTCATGATGGGCAGATGGACATGTAGTCTACATGGAGGGGTTTATGTTTCATGATGGGCAGATGGACAAGTAGTCTACATGGAGGGGTTTATGTTTCATGATGGGCAGATGGACATGTAGTCTACATGGAGGGGTTTATGTTTCATGATGGGCAGATGGACAAGTAGTCTACATGGAGGGGTTTATGTTTCATGATGGGCAGATGGACATGTAGTCTACATGGAGGGGTTTATGTTTCATAATGGACATGTAGCCTACATGGATGGACTTTATGCACACCCAAAACAATAACATGAGCTGACTAAAATAATGTTTGCACACAATACAGAGATAAAAAGGGGATGTCCGCTCACTGTTTTGCTGCTCCCAAACTCAATTTTTTGATAAAGCTTTGGTGATTCTTATTTATTTCAAAGCTGTCTGATGAGCCAATCCCTTTATTGATATTCTTGGCTTCTTGGCGAATTAATGCATTGGTCAGGACAAAAACTGCCTTCATTGAGGGGAAGGGAGGCTATGCTTGGATTTTTATCAAATGCAATGAAATGGGGAAAAACTTAAAAAATTGGGATGTTTTTAAATATTCTGTTCACATGCACATCTCTCTTGTTCCATTTGCATATGGGCACGGTAAAAATAATGGATTGACAATTACACTGTGGCTGGATAGGCTTCACTTCCGTAGGTTAGGCAAATCCATGCCTAACCAACATGCCATAACCAACCGCGTTGTCACTAAGACCTGCTTTTGTCACTTTTGCGCTAGTTTTTAAGAACACACCTCAAATATAGCCACCCTTACCACCTCAGCACAAGCCAGCTGACGTTAGACAGGTACATTGCTGAACCTGATGGAAAAGGGGAAATGCCAGAGCATCAGTTTTTACATACGGACATTTACAACTAACTGGTGTGTTTGGCACTTGTGCCGCCTTATCGCCAGTCGAAAATACAGCCCCTTTCTTTCATTTACCCTAACCGCTACTTTGAAAATTGAAAAGCAGTAACCGGTGTGAATAAAGTCTTTAGATTGGACTGTCTGCTGTACACTTTTTTCACACCAGCTACTGCTTCTCAATTTTCAGAAAACCCAGACACATATTGTGGATTTTCTGTCCCCAACTGATGTCCTGAACATTCAATTAGTCCAGTGGCTGACTCTCAAGGTCTGCAGCTGCCACTGTGTTAACACTGTTCTCTCTCTTTATCTGTCTCGTCTCCTGTTGGCAGAGTTATGACTCTGAACTGGCTGTTCAGACACACACACACAAACACACACACACGCACACACACATGTCCACTCTGCACTGTAAACCACACAGAGCTCCATACTGACCTACCGGTCAAACACCCACACGTCCACGCTGCACTGTAAAACACAGTGCTCCATACTTACCTGCCGGTCGAACAACCCTGAAGTATAATGTCAAACACACTGTCATAAATATATATAAAAAAATAAGTAAAAAATAAAGTCATAAATATATTTAAAAAATAAGTCAAGAACAAAAATAAAATAAATATATGAAATTTTAGGAGACAAATTACAGTCAAAAAAAACAACAAATAATGCAAATAATAATCTGTATGTGTGTGCATGGGAAGAATGTACATAAAAATACAGTGCATTCAGAGCCCTTGACTTTCTCCACATTTTGTTACATTACAGTCTTATTCTAAAATTGATAAAATACCCTATAATGAAAACAATACCCCATAATGAAAACGGAATAATTACATTTACATAAGTATTCAGACCCCTTACTCAGTACTTTACTAACACCGTTGACAGTGATTACAGTCTGAGTCTTGGGTGTGACGCTACAAGCTTGGCACACCTGTATTTGGGGAGTTTCTCCCGTTCTTCCTCTCAAGCTCTGTCAGGTTGCATGGGGAGAGTTGCTGCAAAAGCTATTTTCAAGTCTCTCCAGAAATGTTCGATCAGGTTCAAGTCTGGGCTCTGGCTGGGCCACTCAACAAGGACATTCAGAGACTTGTCCCGAAGCCACTCCTGCGCTGTCTTGGCTGTGTGCTTAGGGTTGTTGTCCTGTTGGAAGATTATCCTTCACCGCAGTCTCTGGAGCAGGTTTTCATTAAGGATCTCTCTGTACTTTGCTTCATTCATCTTTCCTATGATCCTGACTAGTCTTCCAGTCCTTGCCGCTGAAACTCATGATGCTGCCACCACCATACTTCACCGTAGAGATGGTATTGGACAGGTGATGAGCGGTGCCAGATTTTATGCAGACTTGACGCTTGGCATTCAGGCCAAAGAGTTCAATCTTGGATTCATCAGACCAGATAATCTTGTTTCTCATGGTAAGAGAGTCCTTTAGGTGCATTTTGGCAATCATGTCCAATCAATTGAATTTACTACAGGTGGACTCCAATAAAGTTGTAGAAACATCTCAAGAATGATCAATGGAAACAGGATACACCTGAGCTCAATTTTGAGTTTCATAGCAAAGGGTGTGAATTCTTATGTAGATATGGCTTGTCTCTTTTTAATGTTTTATACATTTCCAAACACCTTTCACTTTGTCATTATGGGGTATTGTGTGTAGATTGATGAGTAAATTTTTTACTTAATCCATTTTAGAATAAAGCTGTAACGTAACAAAATGTGGAAAAGGTTGAGGGGTCTGAATACTTTCCGAATGCACTGTATACCATGAATGGTATGTACAACACTATATATATATTAGAGTGCCAAGTGTACAGTATGTAATGCACAGTGTGTCTAAGCAGTACATTTACATGTGAAGTGACCAGTGTTCAATTTCTATATATAGAGTGGGGTCTGAAATTATTCACACTCTAGCAATGATGATCATATAAAGTAAACGATTCAAATTCTGAGCAATATTGTATGCTAAAAATAATAGGGAAGTTATATTATTTTATACTAATACAATTGCTCAGAGAAAGAGATTTTGTTTAACAAATGATACCTTTGTTCTCAAAAAGGTAGTCGTCAAAATGATTGACACCACTAAAGATTCTTATAACCCTTACAAAAATGTATTTGTTGCATCAAACTTCCCGCAAGTTTGTGGCAAATTCGCTCAAGACTCAAAGAGATTCCAGAGATTCGCTCAAGACTGTTCTGGACTTGGGGACTGTGAAGACTCTGGTGGCATGTCTTGTGGGGTATGCATGGGGATCCGAGCTGTGTGCTAGTATTTTAAATAGACAGCTCTGTACATTCAGCTTGTCAATACCTCTTACAAAAACAGGTAATGAGGAAGTCAATCTCTCTTCCACTTTGAGTCATGAGAGATTGACACGCATGTCCTTAATGTTAATTCTGTGTACTTTTAAGGGCCAGCAGTGCTGCCCTGTTCTGAACCAACTGCAACTTTCCCAAGTCCCTCTTTGTGGCACCTGACCACACTACTGAACAGTAGTCTAGGTGTGACAAAACCAGGGCCTGTAGGACTTGCCTTGTTGATAGTGTTGTTAAGAAAACAGAGCAGCGCTTTATTATGGACAGACTTCTCCGCATCTTAGCTACTGTTGTATCAATATGTTTTGACCATGACAGTTTACAATCCAGGGTTCCTCCAAGCAGTTTAGTCACCTCAACTTGCGCAATTTCCACATTATTCATTACGAGATGTAGTTGAATTCATTTGACGTCACTTTTGTAGATGCATACCCTTCCCCTACCCGTAGTGTTGGAAGAGGATGGGAGGAGTATGCATCAACAACCTGGAAATGTGTTTGTGGTAAATTCCCTCATAACACACTCATTTATCACTCAAAAAAAGTATTGTCTCCAAAATTGATAAGGTAAGCAAATAGAGTCATAATACCCATAAAATCTAGCGGTCAAAGGCTTACCCCGGCATGGCGTTTTGATAAGTGTGTAAGTCTCTCTAGGACAAGTTTACTTTTATTAATATATTCACTCCGAAAAATGAAACGCTAACTAGCTGCTAATGTGGCTATCATAAAGAACTACAAAGGCCGTGATTATCTGGACAAGACTGCCAAATTGTGGCAAAGGTAAGAATTTCTGGATTAACTATCTAATGTTAGCTAAATGTAGTAATAAATAAAATGGCAAAATTTCTTTAAATGGACAATTCTGTGAACTGTCCTCTGCAAGTTTAAAATACATACTTTTTTTATTGACACAATAACTGTTAGCAAAGGTGTCAAATATAGATGGCGTGCAGGGATATGCAGTTTTGCAAGTCTACTTTGAGTTAGCATTTTCGAATCTGAGAGAAAATTGAGCCAGATACAGTGGCTTGTGAAAGTATTCACCCCCTTGGCATTTTTTCTTACAACCTGGAATTAAAATTGATTTTTGGGCAGTTTGTATTATTGGATTTACACAACATGCCTACCATTTTGAAGATGCAAAATATTGTTTTTTGTGAAACAAACAAGAAATAAGACCAAATAAACAGAACTTAAGCATGTATAACTACTCGCCCCCCAAAGGCAATACTTTGTAGAGCCACCTTTTACAGCAATTACAGCTGCAAGTCTCTTGGGGTATGTCTATAAGCTTGGCACATCTAGCCACTGGGATTTTTGGCCATTTATCAAGGCAAAACTGCTCCAGTTCCTTGAAGTTGGATGGGTTACGCTTGTGTAAAGCAATCTTTAAAGTCATACCACATATTCTCAATTGGATTTAGGTCTGGGCTTTGACTAGGAAATTCCAAGACATTTAAATGCTTCCCCTTAAACCACTCGAGTGTTGCTTTAGCAGTATGCTTAGGTTCATTGTCCTGCTGGAAGGTGAACCTCCATCCCAGTCTCAAATCTCTGGAAAACTGAAACAGGTTTCCCTCAAGAATTTCCCTGTATTTAGCGCCATCCATCATTCCTTCAATTCTGACCAGTTTCCCAATCCATGCCGATAAAAAACATCCCTACTGCATGATGCTGCCACCACCTTGCATCACTGGGGGATGGTATTCTCAGGGTGATGAGAGGTGTTGGGTTTGTGCCAGACATAGCGTTTTCCTTGATGGCCAAAAAGCTAAATTGTAGTCTCATCTGACCAGAATACCTTCTTTCATATGTTTGGGGAGTCTCCCACAGTGGAGTGTATGGCTTAAAGTGGTCCTGTGGATAGATACGGCAATCTCCGCTGTGGAGCCATAGAACAAAAAGCAGCAAAACAAAATTCATAAAAGCAACAAAGTGTTCACACCTCACAAGCTACAGACAACAGACAACATGGAAAGCGGCAATACACAGCTAGGGATTATGTTCACATATCTGATTGACCTTTAGCCATGTCTTCATGCATTTTGTGAAATTGTGATCCATGAGTTTTGGTGGGTGGCCCTCTCTTGGCAGGTTTGTTGTGGTGCCATATTCTTTCAATTTTTTATTAATGGATTTAATGGTGCTCCATGGGATGTTCAAAGTTTCCACTATTTCTTTATAACCCAACCCTAAACTGTACTTCCCCACAACTTTGTCCTTGACCTGTTTGGAAAGCTCCTTGGTCTTCATAGTGCCGCTTGCTTGGTGGTGCCCCTTGCTTAGTGGTGTTGCAGACTCTGAGGCCTTTCAGAACAGGTGTATATATACTGAGATCATGCGACAGATCATGTGACACTTAGATTGCAGACAGGTGGACTTTATTTAACTAATTATGTGACTTCTGAAGGTAATTTCTTGCACCAGATCTTATTTGGGGACTTCATAGCAAAGGGGGTGAATACATATGAACGCACCACTTTTCCGTTTAAAAATATATATATTTTAAACAAGTCAATTTTTTCATTTGACTTCACCAATTTTGACTATTTTGTTTATGTCCATTACATGAAATCCAAATAAATACCTATTTAAATTACAGGTTGTAGTGCAACAAAATAGGAACAATGCCAAGGGGGGTGAATACTTTTGCAAGGCACTGTAAATTCATAGAAGTCACCTTGTCAGAAAGAGATTTAAATGGTTATAAAAATGTTTCTCCAGGGTAAGCCTACACGAATCACAACCCTTATTTTAATTGTTTCTAAAATCCCCATATGGGAAAAATGTCGGAAAAAAAGATTGAATCCATTTCCCTGTTTGACCGCTAGATTTTATGGGTATTATGATGCCTCCACTGTGGGGCTCTAGGCATGAATTATTGCAAGAACTTTAGCCCATACATTCAATCTGTAACAATTAGATAGTTCATTGCTTTAAACTAGTAGTAGCTAAACTAGCTCATCTTGATAATGTGTTGTTCCTGCTTTCTTTCTAGATGCAATCAGGTACTGGGTAAAAATACAGACTAAAGCCTTCAAATCGAACTGACGACAGAGAAATGTGTGGGCAGTTACACTCAACCAAAATGCTGGGTTGTTTGGATGCCCCAATTGCTGGGTTGCAGCCATTTGGTCAATAGTTGGGTTGTTTTCTGTAAAAACAGCAAGGTTGGGTTGTTATAGGTTATAGATATTTGACCCAGCCAGTGGAAGTCCACAATAACATGAGCATGTGTCGATAAGTTGAAACTTGCAAGTCTTCTAGTACGACGACTTAGTGACTGACTGAGTGGAAAACGACTAACGTTATTTCAACAAACTAAGGGTGTTTTGGCTGACTGGAGATGTTTAGTAACAAACGTTACAAATTATGAATTTGATGGTTATTCAGGTTAAATAGGTTGTCCTATTGTGATTAGGTAGCTAGCTAATGTTAGCATTAGTGTAAGCTAACAACCGCTAGCTAGCTAACTGTGTCTGTAATGGTAGCTAGCTAAAGTTAGCTAGATAGCTCTACCTTAGCTAGCTAAGTCTGACACTTATTCTGGACTGTGTTGTACATTGTTTCACTCATTAGCTAACAGTAGCTAAGCTAGCTGGCTAGCTAAGTGATCATAGCTAGACTTTACTTATGCTCTGTCTTGGTTAATTTAACCAAGCTATTACGTTGTCATCGATAAGCAATAGTACAACCTTATTGGAAACTTGAAAGACTTAACTTCACCAGAGCCTCTTAGAACCATGCAGCCACTTTGGGAATAGATAGTCTGGCCTTCATTTTACCATACTTTCTTTATTGATCAGTTGCACAGATATTCTGTCACAGTGACCAACCTGACACACAACACACATCACAGGCTGAGAGTGGCTCATAGGCACTTAGGCGTAAAGTGCATTGCTCAAGGGCACAACCGGTAGTATACAGAGATATTATAGCTGGTAACTCTGGCTGCCGAATCATTCAGTGCAGATTTTCTGGCAAGCAGCTAGGGGTTCGTACTGATAACCTGCTGGTAATTGGCCTTCATTTCGAACCTAGAAGCTACTGCCAACCCTATTTATTTTGCTCTTTCCTCACTCCCGTGTCTTTGTTCAACCATTTGACCTGTCTTATCAACTATTCCCTCCTCAAAGTCTGTAATTTAGAGATGTGGGTGAAACTATCCCTTAAAATCTCCCCCCTAGTGATTAAGCCGAGCGGTTAAGAGAGTTGGGCCATTAACTGAATGTTTGCTGGTTCAAATCTCAGAGCCAGCAAGATGGAAAAATCTGCCGTTCTGTCCTTGAGCAAGGCCGTTAACTCCCAACAAGAACAACTGCTCCCTGGGCCCCAAAGACGTGGATGTCCATTAAGACAGCCCCCCCACACTTCTATGATTCAGAGGGGTTGGGTTAAATACAGGAGGACACATTTCTGTTGAATGCATTCAGTTGTACAACTGACTGCTGACTACACACACAGGATTACATAGGACTGTGGACACACCAAGCGACACTCAAAGCTTGAGCAATAGCCAGGTCTTGCCGGGTACATGTTGAAAGATTTGTGACTTTTGAAAACTGATTGTTAAAAGGAATTTATAATTAATTGAATACTATGTGGTTACAACACAGGCAAATGTGAGAGGGCAGCCCAGATGACCAAGTGGCTGAACAACAACATATGGCTGGCAAACCAAGTTGTGGAGTACATGAAGTAGACCAGACAGAATGGGGCCAAGACAGTAGAGATAGTCCGAGAGTATCTGCATCTGCTGGATACTCCAGGCATGGTAGGTTCAATTGTTTCCAAAAATAGACTTTGAATTTGATTCTGTTTTCTGTGATTAACTAGCCTGGCCGACGTGACCCACGTGACTCTGCGCAGGGAGAGCTGTTACCACACTAGTTTGGAAAGGAGGCTGTTTGTTAATGCAATATTCTCTCATAGATTGTGCAATGGGGTTTGATTGGTTCTCTCAAATGTATTTTCTCCCCTCGGGATTTGAAAATCCAACCATTGTAACAGAAGCGGGCGGCGCTCAAGGGCTGTATGTGTTTCATTGAAAGTCACAAAGGAGAGACAACCAGAAAAAGCACAGCTCCCTTCATTATTGACGCATTGTACCGACATCAAAGAGCCATTCCAGACTGAGGTGAGGAGGGCTTTTAGAGTTATGTGTTAGCCAGACTAATGATTAACAGCAATAGAAAAGTGATTGTTTGACTGCTTTACTACAGATTGCTCAGGACTTCTCTATTTTTAAAACTCTGCCTAATCGGGGAAACTCACTGAGAACTGGATTTTGGTCTTCAATGACTAATCGGGGGATTTTAGTGATGTTCTATATATATGCAGGCCTCAACCACTACCCTGAGAGCACTTGATTCAGTGTATCATGCAGCCCTCAGGTTCATTACAAATCAGAAACGTCTAACACATCATTGTGATCTTTACAGCACTGCTGGCTGGGCGTCATTGTCTCTGTTTTTTTTTAGTCAGGTCTGTAAATAAATATAAATTACGGTCCCATTCTCATTTGCTTCGAACAGTACCAAAACTCAGAACAGGTCATGGTAGAAATTGTTTTAGTTACTTAGCTCCGTGCTCCTGGAATTCTCTCCCGAAAATGTTAAAATTTGATTATCTAGTTTCGTTGGTGGAGTTTAAACACTTGATTGACATTCATATCATAGAAGAGTGTAATTGTCTTTAGGACAACTGATTTTAATCAAGACCTTTGTGTTTTTAACGTAATATGTAATTGTTGTACTGTATGTGTGTTTATAGTTTTGTTTAATGTTGTGTTAGTGTATGTAAGTTGTTTGTCTGAAATGTTGTTCCCCCTGCTGCTATTGGATCAGGTCTCTCTTGGAAAAGAGATGTTATCGCAATGAGAGCAACCTGTATAAATAAAGGTCAAATAAATAAAATGACAAAAAAATGCCTTGCCAGCCGAGAGAAGCAAGTCGAAGATCTTCCTCTTTCGAAGTGCAGGTATAGTTTGAAATGACCCTGCAGGTGGTGCCTAAGATGCTCATTTATTTTTAGCCTAAAACATTCAAGTTATTCACTAAACATTCTTCTCTCCAGATTCACAAGTTGACATCGCTTTAAGACGTCTGCCGGCCGTCCTCCCAACACCAGTCTACAAGATTGTCAGGAAGCCATTCCAACCCACCTTCAAAGAGACCAGAAAGTCCTTCATATACTTGCTGCCTGTAAGTTTAAATAGTGGACAGGCATAGGGAGATTGATGGGGAAATTAGACGATAGCATTTGTAAACCTTTAATGAAAGGAGCTGCATTCCAAAAGCTAGTATGCATACTAAACACTCCAAGACATTTTAAATTGATGTTTTTGAAGATGTAGGCATCAAACAGGGATTGGGTGTTGATTGATGTAAATGGCTATATAGTATACAAAATAAATTGTGTGTGATGGCATTGCCATTGTGCCTCCATGCTTTGCACAAGTCCTCATATTCAAAAATCAAATGATTTCTATCTAACAGGTTAGGACCAACATGGTTGAGTACCTGTTCCAGGTCTGAGGTGACCAGACCATAACCATTTATGTTGGCTATTGGGGACTGCTCACAGGTGTTTACAGTCATTAGTGGACATGCATTGAAGCAAGGTACATTGCTTGGGGGCGCTGGATGCGTGCTTCACGTCCTATTAGGTGTTTGATATCAACTTTCCTACAAACCACAGTGTATCACCTGCCAGGAACAGAATCCCCCGCAGCAAGACTGTTGAAAGCATGTCTTTTTTCCACTGAACAATAGTGGATCAGTATCGGCTCTTGTGTGTAGTGTGAGAAGTGACGGGAGGAAGCCCAGTCCTCCTCCGGCTGATGTGTTTGTACTCCTGTGAATTAATAGATCAATGAGCCATGAGTGTCTCTCTGATTCAGAGGGGTAGGGTTAAATGCGTAAGACACATTTTGGTTGAATACATTCAGTTGTGCAACAGACTAGGTATCGACTTTCCCCTTCATATTACAATGCTAATATGCTCTGAAAGCACAATTTATAACTCTGTTTTAATGCATTTGTGGCTGCTTTTTGCCTACTGTAAAGTATGTGCTTGTTTGCTTTAAGTTCAAGTATTGTTGCATATCTTAATTTATTATCTAAATATTTCATAGTTTTGATGTCTTCACTATTATTCTACAATGTAGAAAATTGTAAAAAAGAAAGAAAGACCCTTGAATGAGTAGGTGTGTACAAACTTTTTGACTGGTACTGTATACAGTTGAAGTCGGAAGTTTACATACACTTAGGTTGGAGTCATTAAAACTCGTTTTTCAACCACTCCACAAATTTCTTGTTAACAAACTATAATTTTGGCAAGTCGGTTAGGACATCTACTTTGTGCATGACACAAGTAATTTTTCCAACAATTGTTTACAGACAGATTATTTCACTTATAATTCACTGTATCACAATTCCACTGGGTCAGAAGTTCACATACACTAAGTTGACTGTGCTTTTAAACAGCTGGGAGAATTCAAGAAAATGACGTCATGGCTTTAAAAGCTTCCGATAGGCTAATTGACATAATTTGAGTCAATTGGAGGTGTACCTGTGGATGTATTTCAAAGCCTACCTTCAAACTCAGTGCCTCTTTGCTAGACATCATGGGAAAATCAAAAGAAATCAGCCAAGACCTCAGAAAATAAATTGTAGACCTCCACAAGTCTGGTTCATTCTTGGAAGCAATTTCCAAATGCCTGAAGGTACCACGTTCATCTGTACAAACAATAGTACGCAGGTATAAACACCATGGGCCCAGGCAGCCGTCATACCGCTTCGGAAGGAGACGCGTTCTGTCTCCTAGAGATGAATGTACTTAGGTGCGAAAAGTGCAAATCAATCCCAGAACAACAGCAAAGGACCTTGTGAAGATGCTGGAGGAAACGGGTAAAAAAGTATCTATGTCCACAGTAAAACAAGTCCTATATCAACATAACCTGATAGGCTGCTCAGCAAGGAAGAAGCCACTGCTCCAAAACCACCATAAAAATACGACTACGGTTTGTAACTGCACATGGGGACAAAGATTGTACTTTTTGGAGAAATGTCCTCTGGTCTGATGGAACAAAAATAAAACTGTTTGGCCATAATGACCATTGTTATGTTTGGAGGAAAAAGGGGGAGGCTTGCAAGCCGAAGAACACCATTCCAAATCTGAAGCACGGGGTGGCAGCATCAAGTTGTGGGGGTGCTTTGCTGCAGGAAGGACTGGTGCACTTCACAAAATAGATGGTATCATGAGGAGGAAAATTATGTGGATACACTGAAGTATATATACAGTTGAAGTTGGAAGTTTACATAAACCTTAGCAAAATACATTTAAACTCAGTTTTTCACAATTCCTGACATATGTTCCTAGTAAAAATTCCCTGTCTTAGGTCAGTTAGGATCACCACTTTATTTTAAGAATGTGAAATGTCAGAATAATAGTAGAGAATGATTTATTTCAGCTTTAATTTATTTAATCACATTCCCAGTGGGTCAGAAGTTTACATACACTCAATTAGTATTTGTTAGCATTGCCTTTAAATTGTTTAACTTTGGTCACACATTTCAAGTAGCCTTCCACGAGCTTCCTATAATAAGTTGGGTGAATTTTGTCCCATTCCCCCTGACAGAGCTGGTGTAACAGACTCAGGTTTGTAGGCCTCCTTGCTCGCACACGCTTTTCACTTCTGCACACAAATGTTCTATAGGATTGAGGTCAGGGTGTTGTGATGGCCACTCCAATACCTTGACTTTGTTGTCCTTAAGCCATTTTGCCACAACTTTGGAAGTATGCTTGGGGTCATTGTCCATTTGTAAGACGCATTTGCGACCAAGTTTTAAATCCCTGACTGATGTCTTGAGATGTTGCTTCAATATATCCACATAATTTTCCTCATGTAGCCATCTATTTTGTGATGTGTACCAGTCCCTCCTGCAGCAAAGCACCCACACAACATGATGCTGCCACCCCCGTCCTCAAAGGTTGGGATGGTGTCCTTCGGCTTGCAAGCCTCCCCCTTTTTCCTCCAAACATAACGAAGGTCATTATGGCCAAACAGTTCTATTTTCGTTTCATCAGACCAGAGGACATTTCTCCAAAAAGTATGTTCTTTGTCCCTATGTGCACTTACAAACCGTAGTCTGTTTTTTTTATGCCGTTTTGGAGCAGTGGCTTCTTCCTTGCTGAGCAGCCTTTCAAGTTATTCCAGCCATTCCTGCATGGTGATTGTCACTTCCACATTGAAATTCACATTTTTAAATGTTAGGACAGCAGTCCTAACATTTCTGGACGTCAATGTTAATTTTGTTAGGTTGTAGTTGAAATTAGGGCTTTTAAACATACAGATACCAGTTGTCACGTCATTGGGAACTGAGGTTGACTTCCGACAACTGGCTTTTGTACTGGAGGAGAGAAGGGCATGTTTCATAGTTCTCAAACAATGTCTTTTCACTTTGGTGTGGTTGATTAAGTGAGCATAAGTATACTTATGAAAACAATTCTCTCAGTTTTGAAGCTAAAATCACATTTCATCTTCTCACAAATAGTTTCATATTTAAACAATTCAATTGCACAACAATTCCATGTGAATCGGATAACTAGAACGTGTAGACTTCCTAGATACAGTGTATGTTGTCCTATCATCAGATACAATGTCCCAGACAACAACTGATTTGACATCATATTCTTTAAGTACCAACGGACACTTTCAACTGTTTGAGAAAGGGAATTTATCAGGGATCAAGGTAAGACCCATGTGCAGACTGTGGGAAGTAACAATGTTTATTGTAACAACAGGGGCAGGCAAACGACAGGTCAAGGCAGGCAGGGGTCAATAATCCAGAATATACTTCTCACAGTTATGTGAAGTTGGCTGGAGGTCCTGTGGGTGGTGGACCATTCTTGATACACACGGGAAACTGTTGAGCGTAATAAACCCAGCAGCGTTGCAGTTCTTGACACAAACCAGTGCGCCTGGCACCTACTACCATACCCCGTTCAAAGGCACTTAAATCCTTCAATCTCTGAATGGCACACATACACAATACAAGTCTCAATTGTCTCAAGGCTTAAAAATAATTTTTTTACCTGTCTCCTCCCCTTCATCTACACTGATTGAAGTGGATTTAACAAGTGACATCAATAAGAGATCATAGCTTTCACCTGGATTCACCTGGTCAATCTATGTCATGGAAAGAGCAGGTGTCCTTAATGTTTTGGTCACTCTATGTAATAGCAGGTTCTGATATTCAGTTGTAACATGGACAAAATGAATTGAGACTGTCTTGGCTGCAGATGTGAATGATGTGAAAGTGTTACTGAGCAAATAAGGAAATCTAGGTTATAGTGTGTCAGTGATGGAAAAATCTTCTCAGCTGGCCTAGAGAAATGTTGCTGTGTGTTCTAAATGGCACACTATGGGTCCTGGTCAAAAGTAGTGCACTATATATGGAAAAGGGTGCTTTTTGGGATGCGGCCTGTGAGTGCAGGAAGGATGTCTTCCTGGCCACCTGCTGCTTACATCAGTGTGTGTGTCTGTCTCTCTCTGTGTGTGTGTGTGTCTGTCTCTCTCTCTGTGTGTGTGTGTGTGTGTCTGTCTCTCTCTCTCTGTGTGTGTGTGTGTGTGTGTGTGTGTGTGTGTGTGTGTGTGTGTGTGTGTGTGTGTGTGTGTGTGTGTGTGTGTGTGTGTGTGTGTGTGTGTGTGTGTGTGTGTGTGTGTGTGTGTGTGTGTGTGTGTGTGTGTTCTGCTATGAGGAGTCCAGAGAATAGAACACCTAATGAAATCGGATGAGTGGGAGATGACAGGTGCAATGACAGCTCTGTGACAGGGATCTGAGAGGGGGATTCATAAGTTATCACACCTGTGAACCCCTGCTCTTTTGTTTCAAGGTGAGATGGAGGATAGACTGGGGAGGTAGAGGTAGGGAGATAGAGAGGCAGAAAAAGAGAGAAAACAGGTGTGAGGGGGAGAGAGAGAGAGAGAATCATGAGCTCATGGGCTCCTGAGTTGTTCTGCAAAAAGTAATATTATAGCTGGATAAATGTAGATAAACATTTTTGCAAGGACTTATACAGGATACTACCCTCTACATCAAAAATTTCAAACCAAATCAAAATTCCATACCTAAAACCTTGATTTTGGAGAAAATTACCTGAATGGATTCTTACTACCAAGGACTATCAAGAAAGGAAAAGAAAACCTGCAGAAGAAGCACAGCGGAAACCTGGAAATACCACCCAACACAACTGAATGAGTAATGTTCAGTCTGAACCTACTACTGAAGCCAAAAAACAAAAGACAATGATCTCTGGGTAATTTTGTGCTATGAAGCTGCTAGGACAGAAAAGACCTGGCTACAACTTCAATTAGAACTGAAGTGAGATGTGAAAGTCTTGAGCCTAACAATGGCAGCAGAGTTTCACATCCTCCCCCACCCAAATGCAGAGACCTTTGAAGCCCCCTGCACCATGGCGTGTCCCCTTGCAGATGTCATCACAGTACAGTACCCCTTGGATATTCTAAATAACACTGCACAGAATAAGTACAAAAAGAAGCTCCTCAAGGACAACCAGAGAAAATATTAGCTGACTGCTACAAAGAGCGGAACGTAAGCAACAGACCATCCCCTGGCATGGGCACACTAACCCTATATCAAGAGAGAGGGTATTGGCCTAGGGGGAAACTCAGAATACTAGACATTGAGGAAATTGAAACATCATCTGTATCTGCGTACAAGTCTGGTACAGTAATGGTGCAGGGCATCCTCAAGGAGTTCCAGCAGGACTTTAACGGAATCAAAGAGCGAGCACAGCAGCAAAAGTGCTCTATCGGTGACGACACCCCCACCCTGACTGAGTCTGATCACACCTCTTCAAACTGTCCTGCAGATGAGAATAGCCACTCCCACCACTGAACACGCCCAGGTACCACTATTGCACTGCTCCTCCATCATTGAGATTGATAAAGTCACAGAGCTGGAGAGAGACGTGGTGGTGGAGCTCAGGGAGCTAGGCCACATAATTTAGACGAAACCCACAAAACAGACTTGCACAACAATACCCCCCAACAAGATCCGGAGGGAATAAGGTGGAGATGGACGGCTGTCTGAGAGAGCTGGCTGCACTTCAGACTAAGGGTAAATTCACAGAGCTGGAGAGATACATGGGGGTTGAGCTCAGAGAGCTAGTCCACACAATCCAAACAGATCAAATCCACAAAACAGACCTGCACAACAATACCCCCCCAGCAAGATCCGGAGGGCAGGAGGTAGAGATGGACGACTGTCTGAGAGAGCTGGCTGCACTCCGGACTGAGGTGGGAGAACTTGAGGAGAGAGACGAACACATGGCACAGCTGAATGCAGTGAAGGAGCAGGGAGAGAAACACAATGCCACAGATAACAGCAGTGAAGGAATGGAGAGAATGGAGAGAAACAAATGGCACATATACCAGCACTGAAGGAGGAGGGAGGGGTTCGATTACAGGCTCAAAATGGCCAGAAACAAAGAACTTTCTTCTGAAACTCATCAGTCTGTTCTTGTTCTGAGATATGAAGGTTATTCCATGTGAGAAATTGCAGAGAAACTGAAGATCTCGTACAACGCTGTGTACTACTCCCTTCACAGAACAGCGCAAACTGGCTCTAACCAGAATAGAAAGAGGAGTGGGAGGCCCCGGTGCACAACTCAGCAAGAGGACAATTACATTAGAGTGTCTAGTTTGAGAAACAGATGCCTCACAAGTCCTCAACTGCAGCTTCATTAAATAGTAGCCACAAAACACCAGTCTCAACGTCAACAATGAAGAGGAGACTCCGGGATGCTGGCCCCAAACTCTTTTTATTTTATTTCACCTTTATTTAACCAGGTAGGCTAGTTGAGAACAAGTTCTCATTTACAACTGCGACCTAGCCAAAATAAAGCAAAGCAGTTCGACACATACAACAATACAGAGTTACACATCGAATAAACAAACATACAGTCAATAATACAGTAGAAAAAAGTCTATATATAGTGTGTGCAAATGAGGTAGGATAAGGAAGGTAAGGCAATAAATAGGCCATGGTGGTGAAGTAATTACAACAGCAATAACACACTGGAATGGTAGATGTGCAGAAGATGAATGTGCAAGTAGAGATACTGGGGTGCAAAGGAGCAAGATAAATAAATAAATACAGTATGGGGATGAGGTAGTTGGGTGGGCTATTTAACAGATGGGCTATGTACAGGTGCAGTAGTCTGTGAGCTGCTCTGACACCTGGTGCTTAAAGCTAGTGAGGGAGATATGAGTCTCCAGCTTCAGTGATTTTTGCAGTTCGTTCCAGTCATTGGCAGCAGAGAACTGGAAGGAAAAGGAAAGAATTGGCTTTGGGGGTGACCAGAGAGATATACCTGCTGGAGCGCGTGCAACAGGTGGGTGCTGCTATGGTGACCAGTGAGCTGAGATAAGGCAGGGCTTTACCTAGCAGAGACTTGTAGATGATCTGGAGCCAGTGGGTTTGGCAACGAGTATGAAGCGAGGGCCAGCCAACGAGGGCATACAGGTCGCAGTGGTGGGTAGTATATGGGGCTTTGGTGACAAAACGGATGGCACTGTGATAGACTGCATCCAGTTTGCAGAGTAGAGTAGAGTGTTGGAGGCTATTTTGTAAATGACATCGCCGAAGTCGAGGATCAGTAGGATGGTCAGTTTTACGGGGGTATGTTTGGCAGCATGAGTGAAGGATGCTTTGTTGCGAAATAGGAAGCCGATTCTAGATTTAATTTTGGATTGGAGATGCTTAATGTGAGTCTGGAAGAGGAGTCTGCAGTCTAACCAGACACCTAGGTATTTGTAGTTGTCCACATATTTTCAGTCAGAACCGTCCAGAGTAGTGATGCTGGATGAGAAGGCAGGTGCGGGCAGCGATCGTTTGAAGAGCATGCATTTTGTTTTACTTGCATTCATGACCAGTTGGAGGCCACGGTTGGAGAGTTGTATGGCATTGATACTCGTCTGGAGGTTAGTTAACACAGTGTCCAAAGAAGGGCCAGAGGTATACAGAATGGTGTCGTCTGCGTAGAGATGGATCAGAGAATCACCAGCAGCAAGAGCGACATCGTTGATGTATACAGAGAAGAGAGCCGGCCTGAGAATTAAAACCTGTGGCACAACCATAGAGACTACCAGAGGTCCGGACAACAGGCCCTCCGATTTGACACACTGAACTCTATCAGAGAAGTATTTGGTGAACCAGGCGAGGCAATCATTTGAGAAACCAAGGCTGTTGAGTCTGCTGATAAGAATGTGGTGATTGACAGAGTCGAAAGCCTTGGCCAGGTCGATGAATAGAGCTGCACAGTAATGTCTCTTATTGATGGCGGTTATGATATCGTTTAGGACCTTGAGCGTGGCTGAGGTGCACCCATGACCAGCTCTGAAACCAGATTGCGTAGTGGAGAAGGTACGGTGGGATTCGAAATGGTCAGTAATCTGTTTGTTATATTGGCTTTCGAAGACCTTAGAAAGGCACGGTAGGATAGATATAGGTCTGTAGCAATTTGGGTCTAGAGTGTCTCCCCCTTTGAAGAGGGGGATGACCGTGGCAGCTTTCCAATCATTGGGAATCTCAGACGATATGAAAGAGAGGTTGAACAGGCTAGTAATAGGGGTGCAACAATTTCGGCAGATCATTTTAGAAAGAGAGGGTCTAGATTGTCTGATTTGGCGGGGTCCAGATTTTGCAGGTCTTTCAGAACATCAGCTATCTGGATTTGGGTGAAGAAGAAATGGGGGGGCTTGGGCGAGTTGCTGTGGGGGGTGTAGGGCTGTTGACCGGGGTAGGAGTAGCCAGGTGGAAAGCATGGCCAGCCGTAGAAAAATGCTTATTAAAATTCTCATTTATAGTGGATTTATCGGTGGTGATAGTGTTTCCTAGCCTCAGTGCAGTGGGCAGCTGGGAGGAGGTGCTCTTATTCTCCATGGATTTTTACAGTGTCCCAGAACTTTTTGGAGTTTGTGCTACAGAATGCAAATATCTGATTGAAAAAGCTAACCTTAGCTTTCCTTACTGCCTGTGTATATTGGTTCCTAACTTCCCTGAAAAGTTGCAAATCACAGGGGCTATTCGATGCTAATGCAGAACGCCACAGGATGTTTTTGTGCTGGCCAAGGGCAGTCAGGTCTGGAGAGAACCAAGGGCTATATCTGTTCCTGGTTCTAATTTTTTTTAATGGGGCATGCTTATTTAAGATGGTGAGGAAGGCACTTTTAAAGAATAACCAGGCATCCTCTACTGACGTAATGAGGTCAATATCCTTCCAGGATACCCGGGCCAGGTCGATTAGAAAAGCTTGCTCGATGAAGTGTTTTAGGAAGACTTTGACAGTGATGAGGGATGGTCGTTTGGCCGCAGACCCATTACGGATGCAGGCAATGAGGCAGTGATCGATGAGATCTTGAAAACAGCAGAGGTGTATTTGGAGGGCAAGTTGGTTAGGATGATATCTATGAGGGTGCCCGTTTTTACGGATTTGCGGTTGTACCTGGTGGGTTCATTGATAATTTGACAGTAGTAAGACAGAACTCTGCAGGCTATCTCTGCACTAGAATGCAACACCACCCCCTTTGGCAGTTCTATTTTGTCAAAAAATGTTATAGTTAGGGATGGAAATTTCAGGTTTTTTGGTGGTCTTCCTAAGCCAGGATTCAGACACGGCTAGGACATCCGGGTTGGCAGAGTGTGCTAAAGCAGTGACTAAAACGAACGTAGGGAGGAGGTTTCTAATGTTAACATGCATGAAACCAAGGCTTTTACGGTTACAGAAGTCAACCCCTAACCCTAACCCTGGAAACACAGCGATTCAGACAGCTAGCAGGCCGGGGCTAGCAAGCTAGCAGATGGACCTTAGAGGTACGTCGCGATGGAGGAAAGTCTGTTTTAGCCTCCGCGTGCGGTGACGTCGATAGACCAGCCATGATGGATTAGTAGGGTTCCGAGTAGCAGAGGGGTCCAAGTCCAATTGGCAAAATAGGTATTGTGGCCCAATAAATTGGCCGATGGATCTATTCAGGTAACAGTCCAATATGCTCTAGACAGCTAGCAGGCCGTTGCAGGCAGGATAGCAGATGGGCATTCAGGGGATGTTGCGACGGAGGGGCCTGTTGGAATAAAAACCCTCGGGTAGATTACGTCGGTAGTCCAGTCGTGATGGATAAGCAGGGCTTCGTTGAGTAAAAGGGGCCCAGGCCAATTGGCAAAATAGGTATAGTGGCCAGAGAAATTGGCCGATTGGCCTATTAGCTAACAGTCCGATATGCTCTAGACAGCTAGCAGGCCGCGGCGATCAGACTAGCAGATGGGCATTCAGGGGACGCCACGATGTAGGGGCCAGTCGAGCAGATTACGTTGGTAGTGCAGTCGTGAAGGTTTGGCGGTGTTCCGTGCCCCGTACCGGCAGTAGAAGGGGTTCGGGTATTGTAGCCCAGGAGTGGCTGATGGGCCTCTTCAGCTAGCCGGGAGATGGGCCTAGCATGGGCTAGCCTCAGGCTAATTGGTGCTTGTTTCGGGACAGACGTTAGCCAGGAGTAGTCACTCGGATTGCAGCTAGCTAGCTGCGATGATCCAGGTGAAAAGGTTCAGAGCTTGCGGTAGGAATCCGGGGATATGTTGAGAAAATAGGTCTGGTATGCTCTGGTTTGAATCGCGTTGTACAAACTGGTGAGAGCTTCCCGAGCTAAAGGTTAGCTGATGACCACTAGCAGTGGTTAGCTGACTAGTAGCTGTTGGGGGATTCCGGTTCCGAGGTAAATACAAATACTTTAGAAAAAAACAGATACACACCACATACACACCCCCCAAGTCCCATCCTGACCCTAAAATGTATGTATCAGAAGCTCAAAATGCTCTGCTCACACTTACTGTGATGGTCCGGGACTAAACCACACAAAAACAACGATAGACACTACGGAACACAAAGCTTTTACTATCTCATCCTGGAATATACAGTGCCTTCGGAAAGTATTCACACACCTTGACATTTTCCACATTTTGTTATTAAGTTACAGCCAATTATGAAAATGTATAAAATTAATAAAGCATCCTCAGCAATCTACACACAATACCCCATAATGACAAAGCGTTAAAAAGGTTTTTCTAGATTTTTGCAAATGTATAAAAAAAAAAAAATGAAATACCTTGTTTACATAAGTATTCAGACCCTTGCTATGAGAGGGGAAGAGACTCAGGGTGTATGCTAATTTGGTATAGAGCAGACCTAACCCACTGTATTAAATTAGTTAAACAGGAACATTTTACATCTGGCTGGAAATAAATAATGTTATGATCTCATCAGAGAAAAATATCCTCATGTGTGCCACTTATATCCCAGCAATAGAATCCCCATACTTTAATGATGACAGCTTTTCTATCCTAGAGGGGGATATCAACCATTTCCAGGACCAGGGACATTTACTAGTCTGTGGCAACCTAAATGCCAGAACTGGACAAGAACCTGACACCCTCAGCACACAGGGGACAAACACCTATCTGGAAGTGACAGTATTCCCTCTCAAATATGCCCCCCTGTACACAACTATGACAAAACAAAAATGGGTCACAACTCCTGCAGCTCTGTCACACGCTGGGTCTGTACATAGTCAATGGAATGCTTCGAGGAGACTCCCATGGTAGGTAAAGATACAGCTCATCCCTTGGCAGTAGTACTGGAGATTACTTTATCACTGAACTAAACCCAGACTCTCTCAGAGCGATCACAGTCATCCCACTAACACCCCTTTCAGATCACAGCAAAGTCACAGTCTAGCTCAACAGAGCAATACTCAATCATGAGGAATCAAGACCAAAGGAACTGCACAATATTAAGAAATGCTATAGATGGAAGGAAAGTAGTGTAGAATCAATCAGGCAACAACAAATTCAATCCGTTTTAGACAACTTCCTGTACAAAACATTTCACTGAAATAGTGAAGGTGTAATCTTTGCAGTAGAAAGCCTAAATGGTATATTTGCCCTTTCAGCTTCCCTATCAAATCTAAAACAACAATGAGAAATGGTTTGATGAAGAATGCAAAAGCCTAAGAAAGAAATTGAGAAACATATCCAACTAAAAACGTAGAGATTCAGAAAACCTGAGCCTACGCCTTCACTATGGTGAATCACTTAAACAATACAGAAATGCACTACGGAAAAAGAAGGAACAGCACATCAGAAATCAGCTCAATGTAATTGAAGAATCCACAGAATCTAACCACTTCTGGGAAAATGGAACACACTAAACAAACAACAACAAAAATAGGTATCTATCCAAAACGAATAAACCACCTCGCTAATCTTTTTGGCTCTATAACAAAGAACAACTAGCAAAAACATATACATGATCAATTACAAAACTTAGAATCTGCTATTGAACCCATCAGATTCTCCAATTACATTGAATGAACTACAGGACAAAACACAAACCCTCCAACCCAAAAACGCCTGTGGTGCTGATGGTATCCTAAATGAAATTATAAAATATACAGACCACAGATTCTAATTGGTTATACTTAAACTCTTTCACATCATCCTCAACTCATCATCCTCAACTCTTTCACATCATCCTCAACTCTGGCATCTTCCCCAATATTTGGAACCAAGGACTGATAACCCCAATCCCCAAAAGTGGAGACAAATCTGATCCCAATAACTATCCTGGGATATGCGTCAACAGCAACCTTGGGAAAATCCTCTGCATTATCATTATCAGTGAAAACAATGTACTGAGCATATGTCAAATTGGCTTTTTACCAAATTACCGTACAACACACCACGTATTCACCCTACACACACTATTTGACAAACAAACTAGCCGACACTGACTCAATTTGGCACGAGGGTCTGCTATACAAGTTTACGGTTAAAATGGGCAATAAACACACACATTTCTTTCCACAGGGCTATCGGGTGAGATAGGGATGTAGCTTAAGCCCCACCCTCTTCAACATATTTTATATCAACAAATTGGCAAGAGCACTAGAACAGTCTGCAACACCAGGCCTCACCCTACTAGAATGAGAGAGAGAGAGAGAGAGAGAGGAGAGAGAGAGAGAGAGAGAGAGGAGAGAGGAGAGGAGAGAGAGAGAGAGAGAGAGAGAGAGAGAGAGAGAGAGAGAGAGAGAGAGAGAGAGAGAGAGAGAGAGAGAGAGAGAGAGAGAGAGAGAGAGAGAGAGAGAGAGAGAGAGAGAGGAGAGAGAGAGAGAGAGAGAGGAGAGAGAGAGAGAGAGAGGAGAGAGAGAGAGAAGAGAGAGAGAGAGAGAGAGAGAGAGAGAGAGAGAGAGAATAAAGTGGACAGGTGGTACATTTAAGCAGTCAGTCTAGTCTGTCCACAGAGGAAGAGTCCTCAGCAAAGATAATGACAGCCTTTGATGACACTCACACCATGTATAAATACTGTATGCCCCTTGAGCAGATATAGGCCCTCTAGTATACTGCTGTAGAGATAGGGTAGTCATTCTAAAGGACTTTGTAGGAGACAGGTCAGTGTTAAATAAGGACAGGTGTCATCAAAGCAATTTAGTTGAACCATTGACATATTTTTAGCGTGGCGATGTGTTAGTATGTTCACTACAGACACATGAGCAGACACATGCACATTTGTGGCCTGCTGGAGGTCATTTTGCAGGGCTCTGGCAGTGCTCCTCCTAGCACAAAGGCGGAGGTAGCGGTCCTGCTGCTGGGTTGTTGCCCTCCTACGGCCTCCTCCACGTCTCCTGATGTCCTGGCCTGTCTCCTGGTAGCGCCTCCATGCTCTGGACACTACGCTGACAGACACAGCAAACCTTTTTGCCACAGCTCGCATTGATGTGCCATCCTGGATGAGCTGCACTACCTGAACCACTTGTGTGGGTTGTAGACTCCGTCTCATGCTACCACTAGAGTGAAAGCACCGCCAGCATTCAAAAGTGACCAAAACATCAGCCAGGAAGCGTAGGAACTGAGAAGTGGTCTGTGGTCACCACCTGCAGAACCACTCCTTTATTGGGGGTGTCTTGCTAATTGCCTATAATTTCCACCTTTTGTCTATTCCATTTGCACAACAGCATGTGAAATGTATTGTCAATCAGTGTTGCTTCCTAAGTGGATAGTTTGATTTCACAGAAGTGTGATTGACTTGGAGTTACATTGTGTTGTTTAAGTGTTCCCTTTATTTTTTTGAGCAGTGTATATCCGTGGGCTCATCTTCTGTTCTCTGCTCATCCCTGTCTCATCCCTGTCTCATCCCTCATCCCATGTTGAAACCTTTTAAGTCAGTAAGTCATGGTATTTTGTTCGTTGGCTAAAGACTGCACATCAAGAAAGTGATTCTCAGCTGCTGGGTGTATGGGAACAATATTAAGAAGGAAAATATGGATTACTGAAGAACACCTACATTATTTATGATGCCAACGGTACCTTGTCAAAAATGAAAAGCTGAAAGTCCTCAATGTTTCATGAGCTTCCTATGACACTGAAAATAAAAAAATGAAAAATACAAATCCAGAAAATTATGTTTTAAAATAACTTTTAACAAGGCACACCTGTTAATGCATTCCAGGTGATTACCTCATGAAGCTGGTTGAGAGAATGTCAAGTGTGCAACGCTATCATTAAGGCAAAGGGGGGCTACTTTGAAGAATCTGAAATATAACATGTATTTTGATATGTTGCGAAAGTATTCACACCCTTGGCATTTCTGTTGCCTTACAACTTGTAATTAAAATGCCTTTTTGGTGGGGTTTGTATCATTTGATTTACATGCCTACCACTTTGAAGATGCAAAATATATTTTATTGTGAAACAAACAACAAATAAGACAAAAAAAACGGAAAACTTGAGCGTACATAAATATTCAACCCCCCCCCCCCCCCAAAAGCAATACTATGTAGAGCCCTCCTGGATCCTCATTCTCACTTCCTTTCCATTTCCTCAATAAATATTCTAAACCAATTCGATGTCTGGTCCTTAAACTGAATTATTTAGAGGATCATGAGGCGAAGCACAATTATATCTGACGGAGCGATGACTAAATACGTGCTTGAGGTCGTGCACGGATAATGCTTTTTATGTCCTGACTTCACAACCTTGTACCATTGGAAGTGAAAGTAAGGAGATGACAATAGACTGTACATTCTGTTGTTGCGTCTACACTACAATGGCATTAGACTGTACATTCTGTTGTGACGTCTACGCTACACTGACATTGGACTGCACATTCTGTTGTAACATCTAGACTACACTGACATTAGCGAGGGGATTTATGTAGCAGAAGAACAATTATATAGCCCAGCCCAGGTTGATGTGACATCAATACAACAGGTTTAGCCTACTCTGTGGTTAGTTGAGCTGCTTCATGGTAGGACATGACAAAAATGAAAGCCTTCAGCTACTTTGATTGATACAAAAGCTACATGTAACTTAGAAAGGAAAAAAGGCAGACAAATTCTCAATGTTTGAGGCATTTAGGCCCTCCAACAGCTAAATGCACGCACGTCAAGCGTTAATGAATTCCTGTTTGTGTCACTGCTACTGTTAGTAAAACGTTTACTGTTGACAGGAGAACAAGAGGAGACAATAGGACGAGGTGGATAATTTTATAATAAGGCCGTTTAATCACATGTAAAGATATCTTAGTAAAATCTTGCAGCAAGGCTCTTTCTGTCTGACTCCTAGTGAATCGTCCGGGAAAGAGACCAGTTTCCAGAATTGTACAGTACTATATAGACAACAAGCAAAGTAGGTAGATCTGCGAGTCCGGCCTTCCGATTGGTCGATCTGGGTCTTGGGTAGTCCTGATCAGGCCTGGTGTCCACGTTCCATTGGTTCCTGAGAGTTCTTTGTCCTGAGGTCCAACCATGGGTTGGGTGTGTCTGTGTGATTGTCATGGGGGAGGGGAGTTGTGGGTGTCGTGTATATGTCCAATGTGTCCAGCATATGTCCAAGAGAAAGAGGGGGTGTGTATGTTGTGTCAACTATAGCTAATGTTGAGAAGTTGTTAAAACAAGTTACCAATATCTAATACAATTTCTTACACTACCAAGCACCTAACAGGTACAGTCAGAAGTTTGGACAAACCTACTCATTCAAGTGTTTTTCTTTATTTTTACTATTTTCTACATTGTAGAATAATAGTGAAGACATCAAAACTATGAAATATCACATATGGAATCATGTCGTAACCAAAAAAAGTGTTAAACAAATGAAAATTTGTTATATTTGAGAGTCTTCAAAGTAGCCACACTTTGCATTGATGACAGCTTTACACAACGTGTGTGTTTGTGTGTGCATCCCGGTCTGTGTCATTGTCACCAAGCGAGCAGTGATCCGTATAGTTCATGGTATGCGATTTATCAAAAGTGCAATCAAGTGTACAGGGGCTGTTAAGTGTGAAATTAAGCATTATTTTTATTTTAATTTGTTATTAGGGGGTAGATCAGCTTTAATATTGCAGATAGATTGTGGCTTCCATCAATGTAACTGTCTACATTATTTCTAATCACCCACATATATTTTTGTAAATATATACAATACCATTCAAAAGATTGGACACACCTACACATTCAAGGGTTTTTCATTATTTTCATTATTTTCTACGTTGTTGAATAATAGAAAAGACATCAGAACTACGAAATAACACACATGGAATCATGTAGCAATTAAAAAAGTGTTAAACTAATCAAATATACTGTATTTAATATTTGAGATTCTTCAAAGTAGCCACCCTTTGCCTTGATGACAGCTTTACACACTCTTCGCATTCTCTCAACCATCTTCACCTGGAATGCTTTTCCAACAGTCTTGAAGGAGTTCCCTCATATGCTGATCACTTGTTGGCTGCTTTGCCTACACTCTGTGGTCCAACTCATCCCAAACCATCTCAATTGGGTTGAGGTCGGGTGATTATGGAGGCCACGTCATCTGATGCAGCGCTCCATCACTCGTAATGGTCAAATAACCTGGAATTGTGTTTTGGGTCATTGTCCTGTTGAAAAACAAATGATAGTCCCACTAAGCGCATACCAGATGAGATAGCGTATGCCCTAACCCTATCACCCCTAATTGGAGTAAGCTAATGGACATCAGCTCTTCTACTTCCAGCTTGTACACACATTTTTACTATCTATACGGCACAGCTGTCATTTTTTGGGTCCTTAAATGAAACTGGTGTACTTTTTTATTTATCACAATTTTCTTTAACCATTTTTGATCTTTAACGCAGGGCCGATAGACAAATTTCTCACTTTCTCCCCCTTCTGCTTGCCTCTTTCATTTTTGGTAGTAATGCTGAAATGAGTTGTCTGTGTGACATAACTTCACCAGTCCTATTTATGATATAATTTACAAAGATGATACTTTTTATTTTTTTATTCAAAACAATATATATATTTGAGTTTAACCATAATATTTGTTGTAATATTTGTTCTGTCTTTTCAGGTGGATTTAACTGAAATTTCAACCAACTTTCTATGGCTTGTTTTATAAATAGCGATGAGAGATGAAACTGAAAGTTAGAAGTTGTAATCTGAGTAAAGGGGAAAAGGCCATTCTAGGGGCCTCCCGGGTGGCGCAGTGGTCTAGGGCACTGCATCGCAGTGCTAACTGCGCCACCAGAGTCTCTGGGTTCGCCCCCAGGCTCTGTCGCAGCCGGCCGCGACCGGGAGGTCCGTGGGGCGACGCACAATTGGGCCAGCGTCGTCCAGGTTAGGGAGGGTTTGGCCGGTAGGGATTTCCTTGTCTCATCGCGCTCCAGCGACTCCTGTGGCGGGCTGGGCGCAGTTCGCGCTAACCAAGGGGGCCAGGTGCACGGTGTTTCCTCCGACACATTGGTGCAGCTGGCTTCCGGGTTGGAGGCGCGCTGTGTTAAAGAAGGAGTGCGGCTTGGTTGGGTTGTGCCTCGGAGGACGCATGGCTTTCGACCTTCGTCTCTCCCGAGCCCGTACGGGAGTTGTAGCGATGAGACAAGATAGTAATTACTAGCGAGTGGATACCACGAAAATTGGGGGGAAAAGGGGAGAATTTTTTTTATTTTATTTAAAATGAAAAGGCCATTCTTGAACATTCTTGAACATTCTTACTAGTCTGCTAGAGGACCAGTTCATATTTAATTATAACTTTTATACTATGACTGAAGCCTTTAGTGAGAGGTCCAATTCTTTATTATTTAATCATTTCTGCCCTTTCTGCCCGAATTTAAAGTAATTGTCACGTTCCTGACCTGTTTTCTGTTGTTTTGTATGTGTATGATGGTCAGGGCGTGAGTTTTGTGTGGGCAGTCTATGTTTTCCGTTTCTATGTTGGTTTTGGGTTGCCTGGTATGGCTCTTAATTAGAGGCAGGTGTTTTGCGTTTTCCTCTAATTGAGAGTCATATTAAGGTAGGAGGTTCTCACTGTTTGTTTGTGGGTGATTGTCTCCTGTGTCAGTGTCTGTATGTTACGCCACACGGGACTGTTCCGGTTTTTGTTAGTTCGTTCGTTTTATGTAGTCTGTTTTCCTGGTTCATGCGTTCTTCACGTTGTATGTAAGTTCGTGTCCAGGTCTGTCTACATTCGTTTATTTGTTTTGTAATTATTCAAGTGTTTGTCGTGTTTTTCCGTTTTGTCTATTAAATCATTATGTATTCACAACCCGCTGCATTTTGGTGAAATCCCTGCTACTCCTCTTCGGATGAGGAGAAGGAGGAAGCCCGTTACAGAATCACCCACCAAACCCGGATCAAGCAACGGGTTAAAGGACAGCGCACAAAGCAGGATTTCTGGTCTTGGGAGGAGATCATGGAAGGAAAGGGACCATGGGCTAAAGTTAAAGTTAATCACCGCCCATGGGAACAGCTGGAGGAAACCGGAGAGAGGAACAGGCGTTATGAGGGGACGCATCTAGCACGGAAGCCCGAAAAGCCAGTGAGTACTACCCAAAAATTTCTTGGGGGGAGGCTAAGAGGTAGTGGGCCGAGGGCAGGTAGGAGACCTGCGCCTACTTCCCAGGCTAACCGTGGAGAGCGGGAGTACGGGCAGACACCGTGTTACGCAGTAGAGCGCACGGTGTCTCCTGTACGGGTGCATAGCCCAGTGCGGGTTATTTATTCCACCTCCCCGCACTGGTGGGGCTAGATTGGGCATTGAGCCAAATGTCATGAGGCTTACATGGCACCAGCCTTACGCATGGTTCGCCAACACAGCCCAGTGCGGGTTATTCCACCTCCCCGCACTGGACGGGCTACGGGGAGCATGCAACCAGGTAAGGTTGGGCAGGCTCAGTGCTCAAGGGAGCCAATACGCCTGCACGGTCCGGTATTTCCGGCGCTACCTCCTCGCCCCAGCCCAGTACCACCAGTGCCTACACCACGCACCAGGCTTCCAGTGCGTTTTAAGAGCCCTGTTCCTCCTCCACGCACTCTCCCTATGGTGCGTGTCTCCAGCCCAGTGCCTCCAGTTCCGGCACCACGCACTAAGCCATCTGTGCATCTCCAGAGCCCTGTACGCACTGTTCCTTCTCCCCGCACTCGCCCTGAGGTGCGTGCCCTCAGCCCGGTACCTCCAGTTCCGGTACCACGCACCAGGCCTATAGTGCGCTTCGAGAGGTCAGTGTGCCCTGTTCCTGCTCCCCGCACTAGCCTTGAAGTGCGTGCCGTCAACCCGGTACCTCCAGTTCCGGCACCACGCACCAGGCCTACTGTGCGCCTCAGCAGGGCAGAGTCGGCCGTCTGCCCAACGCCTTCTGCACTGCCTGTCTGCCCAACGCCTTCTGCACTGCCTGTCTGCCCATCGCCTTCTGCACTGCCTGTCTGTCCAGCGCCGTCTGAGCCATCCGTCTGCCCAGCGCCGTCTGAGCCATCCGTCTGCCCAGCGCCGTCTGAGCCATCCGTCTGCCCAGCGCCTTCTGAGCCATCCGTCTGCCCAGCGCCTTCTGAGCCATCCGTCTGCCCAGCGCTTTCTGAGCCATCCGTCTGCCCAGCGCCTTCTGAGCCATCCGTCTGCCCAGCGCCTTCTGAGCCATCCGTCTGCCCAGCGCCTTCTGAGCCATCCGTCTGCCCAGCGCCTTCTGAGCCATCCGTCTGCCCAGCGCCTTCTGAGCCATCCGTCTGCCCAGCGCCTTCTGAGCCATCCGTCTGCCCAGCGCCTTCTGAGCCATCCGTCTGCCCAGCGCCTTCTGAGCCATCCGTCTGCCCAGCGCCTTCTGAGCCATCCGTCTGCCCAGCGCCTTCTGAGCCATCCGTCTGCCCAGCGCCTTCTGAGCCATCCGTCTGCCCAGCGCCTTCTGAGCCATCCGTCTGCCCAGCGCCTTCTGAGCCATCCGTCTGCCCAGCGCCTTCTGAGCCATCCGTCTGCCCAGCGCCTTCTGAGCCATCCGTCTGCCCAGCGCCTTCTGAGCCATCCGTCTGCCCAGCGCCTTCTGAGCCATCCGTCTGCCCAGCGCCTTCTGAGCCATCCGTCTGCCCAGCGCCTTCTGAGCCATCCGTCTGCCACGAGCCATTAGAGCCGCCCGTCTGTCCCGAGCCGCTAGAGCCGTCCGTCAGTCAGGAGCCGCTAGAGCCGTCCGTCAGTCAGGAGCCGCCAGGGCCGCCAGCCAGTCAGGAGCCGCCAGAGCCGCCAGCCAGTCAGGAGCTGCCCTACAGTCATGAGCTGCCCTACAGTCATGAGCTGCCCTACAGTCATGAGCTGCCCTACAGTCATGAGCTGCCCTACAGTCATGAGCTGCCCCACAGTCATGAGCTGCCCCACAGTCATGAGCTGCCCCACAGTCATGAGCTGCCCCACAGTCATGAGCTGTCCCACAGTCATGAGCTGTCCCTCAGCCCGGACCTGCCAGCGTCCCTCAGCCCGGACCTGCCAGCGTCCCTCAGCCCGGACCTGCCAGCGTCCCTCAGCCCGGACCTGCCAGCGTCCCTCAGCCCGGACCTGCCAGCGTCCCTCAGCCCGGACCTGCCAGCGTCCCTCAGCCCGGACCTGCCAGCGTCCCTCAGCCCGGACCTGCCAGCGTCCCTCAGCCCGGACCTGCCAGCGTCCCTCAGCCCGGACCTGCCAGCGTCCCTCAGCCCGGACCTGCCAGCGTCCCTCAGCCCGGACCTGCCAGCGTCCCTCAGCCCGGACCTGCCAGCGTCCCTCAGCCCGGACCTGCCAGCGTCCCTCAGCCCGGACCTGCCAGCGTCCCTCAGCCCGGACCTGCCAGCGTCCCTCAGCCCGGACCTGCCAGCGTCCCTCAGCCCGGACCTGCCAGCGTCCCTCAGCCAGGACCTGCCAGCGTCCCTCAGCCAGGACCTGCCAGAGTCCCTTATCCCGGTGCTGCCCCTTATCCCGGTGCTGGCCCTTATCCCGGTGCTGCCCCTTCATTTAGGTGGTTTTAGTTGGAGGGTGGTCATTGGGAGGGGAATACAGAAGCGGGGAGTGACTATGGTGGTGTGGGGACAGCGTCCGGAGCCTGAGCCACCACCGTGGTCAGAGGCCCACCCAGACCCTCCCCTGGACTTTGTGCTGGTGCGCCCGGCGTTCGCACCTTGAGGGGGGGGTACTGTCACGTTCCTGACCTGTTTTCTGTTGTTTTGTATGTGTGTGATGGTCAGGGCGTGAGTTTTGGGTGGGCAGTCTATGTTTTCCGTTTCTATGTTGGTTTTGGGTTGCCTGGTATGGCTCTTAATTAGAGGCAGGTGTTTTGCGTTTTCCTCTAATTGAGAGTCATATTAAGGTAGGAGGTTCTCACTGTTTGTTTGTGGGTGATTGTCTCCTGTGTCAGTGTCTGTATGTTACGCCACACGGGACTGTTCCGGTTTTTGTTAGTTCGTTCGTTTTATGTAGTCTGTTTTCCTGGATCATGCGTTCTTCACGTTGTATGTAAGTTTGTGTCCAGGTCTGTCTACATTCGTTTATTTGTTTTGTAATTATCCAAGTGTTTGTTGTGTTTTTCCGTTTTGTCTATTAAATCATTATGTATTCACAACCCGCTGCATTTTGGTCAAATCCCTGCTACTCCTCTTCGGATGAGGAGAAGGAGGAAGCCCGTTACAGTAATTAAATAAATATGCTCGTTTAATTTTGTCTTGCTTGCTGTTCCAGATAAAATGTGCTCATATAATTAAAAAAATAATTCGCTAGGTGTAGGCAGGGCCGCAAGCAAATAGGTAAACTGGGATATGACTAAAGAGTTAATCAGGATGATTTTTCCACAAATAGACAGATATTTTCCCCTCCATGGTAGCAGATCTTATCTATTCTTACTAACGTTCTATTAAAATGTATTGGAGTGTGATAATTTCTTTCTTTCAGGATATGAATACCAAGTATGTCCACTTCACCGTTAGACCATTTTTTGGTAGACTACATGGTAATGTAAAAGTTGTATTGTTTTGTGATCCAATACGTAATATAGTACACGTATCATCATTTGGTTGTAACCCAGATAAGTTATAACAATTACCTAGAACCTCTATAAGGCTGAAAGAAAACAAGAATCATTAGCCTACCATGGCACCTTTGTTTTTAAGCCCTTGATTTCTAGTCCTTTGATATTATTGTTTAATCTGATTTTAATAGCCAACATTTTGATGGCCATAATAAATAGATATGTCGATAGTGGAAAACCTTGTTTTACACCTCGACAGTTTAATACTTTCTGAGAAGTAGCCATTATTTACTATTTTACACCTACGGTTACTATACATAATGTTACCCATTGTATAAGAGATTCTCCAAAATTGAAATATAAATTCCAGTCGTACTTTATCAAAAGCCTTTTCAAAGTCAGTTATGAATACCAGGCCTGGTTTCCCAGATTTGTCATAGTGTTTGATCATTTCCAGTACTTGTCTTATATTATCTTCAATGTATCGTCCATGTAAAAAAAACTGTCTGATTAGATTAATAATATCCAACAAATCCTTTTTAATTCTATGCGCTATGCATTTTGCATTTTTTTTTATCACAACACTGAAGTGTAAGGGGCCTCCAGTTTTATAAATGGACTGGATCTTTATATTTACCACTTGGGTCCTGTTTCAGCAATAATTAAATTCTTGTTGAGTATCAGATAATCTGCCATTTTTAAAGGAGTGGTTAAAACATGCGAACAACGATCCTCTGAGTACATCTAAAAATATTTGGTATACCTCAACTGGTATGTTATCCAGCCCTGGAGTTTTCCAGGACTTAAAGGTTTTAATTGCATAAAGAAGTTCCTCCTCTGTAATTTGGCCTTCACATGAGTCTTTATGTACAGCTGTTAATTTTACACTATTAATAGAAAAAATCCTTACAAATAACTTTGGTTAGTGGAGATGGAGACTGACACAAAAAACATATGCTTAAAGTACTTTGCTTCCTCTTTCAAAATATGATTTGGTGAATCATTGGTGACTCCGCCATTTGTAACAAGTTTCAGTCAATTATTTTTGGTAGCATTTCTATGTTAAAGATGAAAAAATTATTTGATGCATTTTTCCCCATATTCCATCCAGTTCGCTTTATTTTTACAATATATTACACTTGATCTTTCTTGAATAAGTTCCTCGTATTCTGTGCCTCTATGGTACAGTTTTTATTGCTATCTATCTGTACTGTTAGTCCTTCTATTTCCATTGTTAACAAGAATGATTGTGACTTAAATTACTTTTGTTTTAAAGATTAGTATTGAATTGCATGGCCTCTAAAGGCACATGTAAAAGTATCCCATAGGGTATCTGCTGTACCTATATTACATCATAAAAAGTCAGTTAGAAATTCTTCTGTCCTGGTAAAAAAAAAAAAAAAAAGATTGTCATCCAATAGGCTTTGATAAAATGTCCTCGTCCACGTGGAAATTCTGTATGAGTATTGTACATGCCAATTATTTGATTGTCCAATTATTCTGTCCCCTATCAGCACTTTTGGTGCCAGTGAGAATGACCTAAGAAAGTAGTCAAGACGACTAGCTTGATTGAGCCTCCGCCATGTATATCTCACTAGGTCAGGATATTTAACCCTCCACCATGTATATCTCACTAGGTCAGGATATTAACCCTCCACCATGTATATCTCACTAGGTCAGGATATTTAACCCTCCACCATGTATATCTCACTAGGTCAGGATATTAACCCTCCACCATGTATATCTCACTAGGTCAGGATATTTGAGCCTCCATATATCCACTAGTTCCACTATCCGTTATTTTCGTGATCAGACACTTTTTTTAATTTCTCGTCTAAAATGACATACCCAAATCTAACTGCCCGTAGCTCAGGACCTGAAGCAAAGATATGCATTTTCTTGATACACTTTAAAGTTTGTGGAAATGTGAAATTAATGTAGGAGAATATAACACATTAGATCTGTTAAAAGATAATACAAAGAAAAAAACACATTTTTTGTTTTTTTGTTCCATCATCTTTAAAATGCAAGAGAAAGGCCACAATGTATTATTTCAGCTAAGACGCAATTTAGATTTTGGCCACTAGATGGCAGCAGTGTATGTGTAAAGTTTTAGACTGATCCAATGAACCATTGCATTTATGTTCAAAATGTTGTATTAAGTATGCACAAATGTGCCAAATTGGTTTATTAATACATGGTATTATTTCATTCTAATAGCTATTGTAAATAGGACAGTGCAGTTATATTAACAAGAATTTAAGCTTTCTGCCCATATCAGATAAGTCTATGTCCTGTGAAATGTTATTGTTACTTACAACCTCATGCTAATCACATTTGCGCACGTTAGCTCAAACATCCCGCAGGGGGGACACCGATCCTGTAGTTAAGTGCTTAAGGGTGATAGTTTGTAATGTGATTTACTTTACGGTTCAATGAGATATTTAAAACCATATTATAATCTCCTACCATAATAATACAGTCTTGTATTGCTTGTAGGCGTTATGAATTATAATATATATTTTCAAAGAAGCGTGGATCCTCATTATTTGGAACATATAAATTAAGAGCCAAATCTGTTTATTGTCCAATAACATATTTAAATAACATATTCCCCCCAGTACTTTTTCCACACAACTTCATCAAAAATTGTTGGAGTTTCCTGTAAACAATAGATATTATATTCCTTCTCTTTTAGCCAGGTAAAGACTGATCGTGTTTTCTTATTATCTGCTAAGCCGTTACAATTATAACTAGCTATACTTATTTCACCATTTACCATAATGAGATACAGTGGGGCAAAAAAGTATTTAGTCACCCACCAATTGTGCAAGTTCTCCCACTTAAAAAGATGAGAGAGGCCTGTAATTTTCATCATAGGTACACTTCAACTATGACAGACAAAATTAGATTTTTTTTCTCCAGAAAATCACATTGTAGGATTTATAATGAATTTATTTGCAAATTATGGTGGAAAATAAGTATTTGGTCAATAACAAAAGTTGATCTCTATACTTTGTTATATACCCTTTGTTGGCAATGACAGAGGTCAAACATTTTCTGTAAGTCTTCACAAGGTTTTCACACACTGTTGCTGGTATTTTGGCCCATTCCTCCATGCAGATCTCCTCTAGAGCAGTGATGTTTTGGGGCTGTTGCTGGGCAACACGGACTTTCAACTCCCTCCAAAGATTTTCTATGGGGTTGAGATCTGGAGACTGGCTAGGCCACTCCAGGACCTTGAAATGCTTCTTACGAAGCCACTCCTTCGTTGCCCGGGGGGTGTGTTTGGGATCATTGTCATGCTGAAAGACCCACCACGTTTCATCTTCAATGCCCTTGCTGATGGAAGGAGGTTTTCACTCAAAATCTCACGATTCATGGCCCCATTCATTCTTTCCTTTACACGGATGAGTCGTCCTGGTCCCTTTGCAGAAAAACAACCCCAAAGCATGATGTTTCCACCCCCATGCTTCACAGTAGGTATGGTGTTCTTTGGATGCAACTCAGCATTCTTTGTCCTCCAAACACGACGAGTTGAGTTTTTACCAAAAAGTTATATTTTGGTTTCATCTGACCATATGACATTCTCGCAATCTTCTTCTGGATCATCCAAATGCTCTCTAGCAAACTTCAGACGGGCCTGGACATGTACTGGCTTAAGCAGGGGGACACGCCTGGCACTGCAGGATTTGAGTCCCTGGCGGCGTAGTGTGTTACTGATGGTAGGCTTTGTTACTTTGGTCCCAGCTCTCTGCAGGTCATTCACTAGGTCCCCCCGTGTGGTTCTGGGATTTTTGCTCTCCGTTCTTGTGATCATTTTGACCCCACGGGATGAGATCTTGCGTGGAGCCCCAGATCGAGGGAGATTATCAGTGGTCTTGTATGTCTTCCATTTCCTAATAATTGCTCCCACAGTTGATTTCTTCAAACCAAGCTGCTTACCTATTGCAGATTCAGTCTTCCCAGCCTGGTGCAGGTCTACAATTTTGTTTCTGGTGTCCTTTGACAGCTCTTTGGTCTTGGCCATAGTAGAGTTTGGAGTGTGACTGTTTGCGGTTGTGGACAGGTGTCTTTTATACTGATAACAAGTTCAAACAGGTGCCATTAATACAGGTAACGAGTGGAGGACAGAGGAGCCTCTTAAAGAAGAAGTTACAGGTCTGTGAGAGCCAGAAATCTTGCTTGTTTGTAGGTGACCAAATACTTATTTTCCACCATAATTTGCAAATAAATTCATTAAAAATCCTACAATGTGATTTTTTTTTTCTCTTTTTGTCTGTCAGAGTTGAAGTGTACCTATGATGAAAATTACAGGCCTCTCTCATCTTTTTAAGTGGGAGAACTTGCACAATTGGTGGCTGACTAAATACTTTTTTGCCGCACTGTACAAGTTTCAAATTAAGCATTATTAATTAAGCACTAAAAATTAAGCATTATTAATTGCCAACAGAAATCAGACAGACAATCTGTAATCTATTGTAACAGAGGTTGGTGGTGGCATCCACAATTGCCTCTGTGAGAGTAACCCATAATCAGCGTGTAGAGGGGGGGCAGTAAAATTGTGATTTTGGGATCCCCTACTATACTGTCTCGCCACAGGTTTTATTCTAATGTCTAACACCTATCATTGATGGACTAAGTAGTCCATCCAGGGTCCACATGGATCCACTATTTAATATGGACCCCTACACAGTAAATCAGTTAGATACATCCCAACTGATTCAATTAACAGGAACTTACTGATTTCAGAAGAGCACTGTAGGCTATCATTGATGTCTGACTGAATCACAATGAACTGTCAACAGTCGGGGGCACTCGTTGTAGAGAGAACCAATGGCACCACACGTTTGTCTCCCAGAAGAAGTTGATTGGTCAGTTAAAGATGACACAAAGTTAGGACGATATAAAGGGGCTCAGGAAAAGTTGTTATGTATAGACAGGATTGTTACAGCAACGGTCGAGTAGGTGAATAGACTGACATGTGGGTTGTTATGTACTGTATAGACAGGAAAGTTACAGCAAGGTTTGAGTAGGTGAATAGACTGACAGGTGGGTTGTTAGGTACAGCGGCAAGAAAAAGTATGTGAACCAGGAATTACCTGGACTTCTGCATAAATTGCGCATAATTTGATCTGATCTTCATCTAAGTCACAACAATAGACAAACACAGTCTGCTTAAACTAATAACACACAAACAATTATGTTGTCGTGTCTTTATTGAACACACCGTGTAAACATTCACAGTGCAGGGTGGGAAAAGTATGTGAACTCTTGGTTTTAATAACTGTGTCACGTCTGCTCCTCGTCTTCGGTGTACGAAGTCGCCAGAGTACCTACCACCGGTCCCGGGATTCATCATTACGAACACCTGGAACTCATCATTATGCACACATCTAAATCATATTGATCATTATGATTCACACCTGGACTCCATTACCTTCATCATTTCCTCCCCTTTATATGTCAGTCTACCAGGTTCACTCACCAGGTGGTATTGTTCTTGTGTCTCGGGAGTACTGCCTGATGTTAGTTTCTTGGTTTTGTTATTATATTAAAATGGTTCACCTGCTTCCGACTCACCGCCCCATCATTACAAACTGGTTGACCCTTCTTTGGTAGCAATAACCTCAACCAAACGTTTTCTGTAGTTCCAGATCAGACCTGCACAACGGTCAGGAGGAATTCTGGACTATTCCTCTTTACAACACTGTGTCAGTTCATCAATATTCTTGGGATGTCTGGTGTGAACTGCTCTCCTGAGGTCATGCCACAGCATCACAATCAGGTTGAGGTCAGGACTCTGACTGGGCCACTCCAGAAGGTGTATTTTATTCTGTTGAAGCCATTCTGTTGATTTACTTCTGTGTTTTGGCTCGTTGTCCTGTTGCATCACCCAACTTCGGTTGAGCTTCAATTGGTGGACAGATAGCCTTACATTCTCCTGCAAAAATGTCTTGATTAACTTGGGAATTCATTTTTCCATCGATGATAGCAAGCTGTTCAGGCCCTGAGACAGCAAAGCAGCTCCAAACCATGATGCTCACTCCACCATACTTTACAGTTGGGATGAGGTTTTGATGTTGGTGTGCTGTGCCTTTTTTTCTCCACACATAGTGTTGTGTTTTCTTTCCAAACAACACAACTTTAGTTTAATCTGTCCACAGAATATTTTGCCAGCAGCGCTGTGGAACATCTAGGTGCACTTTTGCAAACTTCAGACGTGCAGCAGTCTTTTTTTGGACAGCAGTGGCTTCTTCCGTGGTGTCCTCCCATGAACACCATTTTTGTTTAGTGTTTTACATATAGTAGACTCGTCAACAGAGATGTTAGCACGTTCCAGAGATTTCTTTAAGTCTTTAGCTGACGCTCTAAGATTCTTCTTAACCTCATTGAGCATTCTGTGCTGTGCTCTTGCAGTCATCTTTGCAGAACGGCCACTCCTAGGGAGAGTAGCAACAGTGCTGAACTTATTCCATTTATCGACAATTTCTCTTACCGTGGACTGACGATCAAGGCTTTTAAAGATATTTTTGTAAGCCTTTCAGGCTTTATGCAAGTCAACAATTCTTAATCTTGGGTCTTCTGAGATCTCCTTTGTTAGAGGCATGGTTCACATCAGGCAATGCTTATTGTGAATAGCAAACTCAAATTTGGTGAGTGTTTTTTTTATTTAGGGCAGGGCAGCTCTAACCAACATCCCCAATCTCGTCTCATTGATTGGACTCCAGGTTAGCTGACTCCTGACTCCAATTAGCTTTTGGAGAAGTCATTAGCCTAGGGGTTCACATACTTTTTCCAGCTTACACTGTGAATGTTTATGTATTCAATATAGACAAGAAAAATACATTAACCTGTTGAGGATGGGGGCGCTGTTGAGACTATTTATGCTAATTGGGTAATTTTTGAAACGGCTTCCCACAAAATCCTTGATCGTACAATATGCATATTATTATTATTATTGGATAGAAAACAGTCTATAGTTTCTATAGGAGTTGAAATTTTGTCTCTAAGTGGAACAGAGCCCATTCTACAGCAATTTCCCTGACATGGAGTCAGATTTCAGAAATGTTGGCCACTGTTCTGAAGTCAGTTAAAAGGGCACTGTTATTGCTATGACTATACGGACACTTCTTACGTCTTCCCCTGGATGCCTTTACGTGATGACGATTCCAATGGGGTCGATTGCGCGTTCACAGGCCCTATAAATTAAAAAACCCTGTAGCTAGCAAGTCTTTTCTTGGTGCGTAACGCGCGTGGACGACACCGACCCGCTCCTGTTCCAAGCGTTAGTTTAGCCTGTTATATTTCTCCGGTCATCTTTTCACTCGTTATAGGAGTTAAAAACATCATAAGGTAGTTAATTTAAAGCGTTTTATAGCAATTTATATCCGTTTAGTGCGATTTTGGGACATTTATTTTTGAAACGATGTGAATAGCTGGGCACGCTTTTCAGTTCATCCCGAACGCAGTTGGCATTTCCACATGGCAAGAGGACAGCTTTCCACCAAAAGACGATTACTCCCAAGAAAGGATCCTTTGCCCAAGATACTGATGGAAGAACAGCTCAAAGTAGGACATTTTTATTATGATAAATTGTGTTTCTGTCGAAACATTTTAGTGGCTTAGGACGCCATGTTTTTTGACGTAGCTTCGCTTGGCGCAAACTGTATTGAAAAGTAAGGATAAATTAAAAAATGTAATTCCGCAATTGTATTAAGAATTAAATTGTCTATCAATCCCTGTCCACCCTATATTTTTTAGTCACGTTTATGAGTATTTATGTATAAGAGTAGATCACTGTCTAAGTGGCGCAAGGACTTTTTCTTTACCAGCTTGTCTACATTTCACATTGTCTAACCATGATTTTGGTGGCTAAATATAAACATTTTCGATCAAACTGTATATGCATGTTGTAATGTGATGTTACAGGAGTGTCATCGGAAGAATTCTGAGAAGGTTAGTGAAAAAATTAATATCTTTTGGCGATGTTGACTTTTATCGCTCACTTTGGCTAGAATCAATGCTGGGCTGCTAATTGCTATGTGCTAAGCTAATATAACGATTTATTGTGTTTTCGCTGTAAGACACTTAGAAAATCTGAAATATTGTCTGTATTCACAGGATCTATGTCTTTCGATTCGTGTATGCTGTGTATTTTTACGAAATGTTTGATGATTAGTAAGTAGGTAAACACGTTGCTCTAAGTAGTTTTTCTATTCCATTTGTGACGGTGGGTGCAATTGTAACCTATGCCATCTACCTGAAATATGCACTTTTTTCTAACAAAACCTATCCCATACCATAAATATGTTATCAGACTGTCATCTGATGAGTTTTTTTGTTGGTTAGGGGCTATAAATATTTTAGTTTAGCCAAATTGGTGATGGCTACTGGTGTTGGTGGACAAATAAAAGATATGTGTGAAAGTTAAAACCTGTCTAGGATCAGCGTGGCGCTAGCGGCACACCCCCCCCCCCCACTGAAAAACCAGTGCCGCGAAATTCAAAAAAAAAATTTTTTTTAAATATTTAACTTTCACACATTAAAGTCCAATACAGCTAATGAAAGACACAGATCTTGTGAATCCAGTCAACATTTCCGATTTTTAAAATGTTTTACAGGGAAGACACAATATGTAAAGATGTACATCTATTACCTAAAAACACATTAGCATAATCCACCATCTTTTATTTGTCCACCAACACCAGTAGCCATCACCAATTCGGCTAAACTAAGATATTTATAGCCCCTAACCAACAAAAAAACTCATCAGATGACAGTCTGATAACATATTTATGGTATGGGATAGGTTTTGTTAGAAAAAAGTGCATATTTCAGGTAGATGGCATAGGTTACAATTGCACCCACCGTCACAAATGGAATAGAAAAACTACTTAGAGCAACGTGTTTACCTACTTACTAATCATCAAACATTTCGTAAAAATACACAGCATACACGAATCGAAAGACACAGATCCTGTGAATACAGACAATATTTCAGATTTTCTAAGTGTCTTACAGCGAAAACACAATAAATCGTTATATTAGCTTAGCACATAGCAATTAGCAGCCCAGCATTGATTCTAGCCAAAGTGAGCGATAAAAGTCAACATCGCCAAAAGATATTAATTTTTTCACTAACCTTCTCAGAATTCTTCCGATGACACTCCTGTAACATCACATTACAACATGCATATACAGTTTGATCGAAAATGTTTATATTTAGCCACCAAAATCATGGTTAGACAATGTGAAATGTAGACAAGCTGGTAAAGAAAATGTCCTTGCGCCACTTAGACAGTGATCTACTCTTATACATAAATACTCATAAACGTGACTAAAAAATATAGGGTGGACAGGGATTGATAGACAATTTAATTCTTAATACAATTGCGTTATAACATTTTTTAATTTATCCTTACTTTTCAATACAGTTTGCGCCAAGCGAAGCTACGTCAAAAAACATGGCGTCCTAAGCCACTAAAATGTTTCGACAGAAACACGATTTATCATAATAAAAATGTCCTACCTTGAGCTGTTCTTCCATCAGTATCTTGGGCAAAGGATCCTTTCTTGGGAGGAATCGTCTTTTGGTGGAAAGCTGTCCTCTTGCCATGTGAAAATGCCAACTGCGTTCGGGATGAACTGAAAGCGTGTCCACCTATTCACAGCGTTAAAGAAATAAATGTCCCAAAATCGCACTAAACGGCTATAAATTGCTATAAAACGCTTTAAATTAACTACCTTATGATGTTTTTAACTCCTATAACGAGTGAAAAGATGACCGGAGAAATATAACAGGCTAAACTAACGCTTGGAACAGGAGAGGGTCGGTGTCCTCCACGCGCGTTACGCAGCAAGAAAAGACTTGCTAGCTACAGGGTTTTTTCATTTGTAGTGCCTGTGAACGCGCAATCGACCCCATTGGAATCGTCATCACGTAAAGGCATCCAGGGGAAGACGTAAGAAGTGTCCGTATAGTCATAGCAATGACAGTGCCCTTTTAACTGACTTCAGAAGAGTGGCCAACATTTCTCAAATCTGACTCCATGTCAGGGAAATTGCTGTAGAATGGGCTCTGTTCCACTTAGAGACAAAATTTCAACTCCTATAGAAACTATAGACTGTTTTCTATCCAATAATAATAATAATATGCATATTGTACGATCAAGGATTTTGTGGGAAGCCGTTTCAAAAATTAGCCAAATTAGCATAAATAGTCTAAACAGCGCCCCCATCCAACAGGTTAAATATTTTAAAAAAATATTTTTTTTGAATTTCGCGGCACTGGTTTTTCAGTGGGGGGGGGGGGGGGGTGTGGCGCTAGCGGCACGCTGATCCTAGACAGGTTAATTTGTGTTATTCGTTTAAGCAGACTGGGTTTTCCTGTTATTGTGACTTAGATGAAGATCAGATCGAATTTTATGACCAATTTTGGCAGAAATCCAGGTAATTCCTGGGTTCACATACTTTTTCATGACACTGTATAGACATGAGTGTTACAGCAAGGATTGAGTAGGTGTGTGGACTGACAGAGCAGGTGGGTTGTTATGTATAGACATGAGTGTTACAGCAAGGGGTGAGTAGGTGTGTGTACTGACAGAGCAGGTGGGTTGTTATGTATAGACATGAGTGTTACAGCAAGGATTGAGTAGGTGTGTGGACTGACAGAGCAGGTGGGTTGTTATGTATAGACATGAGCGTTACAGCAAGGGGTGAGTAGGTGTGTGGACTGACAGAGCAGGTGGGTTGTTATGTATAGACATGAGTGTTACAGCAAGGGGTGAGTAGGTGTGTGGACTGACAGAGCAGGTGCACACTTTTTTTATTTAACTTGGCAAGTCAGTTAAGATCAAATTCTTATTTACAATGACGCCTATGAACAGTGGGTTAATGTTAACTGCCTTGTTCAGGGAAAGAACGGGGATTCGGTCTAGAAGCCTTTCTGTTACTCGCCCAACGCTTTAACCACTAGGCTACCTTGCAACACTTAATCGTGAATGCACATAAACTTTGAGAGTGTGTCAGCCTGATGGAACCGCCCCTTTCGAACAAACTTTTTAAATTATGAGTTAAGAAATGAACATACCAGACCAGAAAAGCGTCAAGCTGTAGCTGCACATTTAACTTCTTGCGACTATAGGGGGTGCTGTTTCAAATTAGCATAATTGTCTCTACAGATGAAACGGCTTCCTACTCAATTCTTGATCGTACAATATGCATATTATTGTTATTATTGGATAGAAAACACTATCTAGTTTCTATAGCCGTTTGAATTATGTCTCTGAGTGGAACAGAACTTTTTCTACAGCGAAATCCATGACAGGTTTTGCGAAGGTCTGAGAGCGAAGCTCTGATCTCAGTTCAGTTTAAAGGGGTGTGTATATCCTATGGAACGACACGAACTGCACCCGCCTTCCCCTGGATGTCAGTAACCAATGAGAAGTGGAATGGGCCTCCTACGTAACTCTCAGAGGTTATAAAACACCAAGGAGTGAGGTGCGCCATCTTTTCGACGTTGAACTTTACGCAGAGAGAGACCTGGGCAGGCCATTTTCGAGCGCTCAGTAATGAACTTTAGATATATCAGTCTGTAATTTAATTTGATATAGGTGTTAGAAACATCATAACGAAGCTATTTGAAACCGAGTTATATCAGATTATGCGAGTATATTAATATTTTTCGGAATTTCCTCAGTATTGCGTATTGAGGATTTGGACACGTTAGCTAATGTTAGCAATTGTTAGCTATAGTTAGCTGCCATATCAGAAGTTGAATGCAACGTTTTACAACCAAGCAACGATTCTTTTGGACAAAGAACAACCATGGCAAGATTCTGATGGAAGCTCGTCGAAAAGTAAGAGCTATTTATGATGTTATTCCGTTTTTATGTGGAAAAATGTAAACTCAATAATGGTGATTAGTGACGCCGTTATTGCGTCACTAGTCTGGCTGTAACGCACACTGTATGTCTAGTAACGTTAATTTTAAAAATCTAACTCTGCGGTTGCATTAATAACTAATACATCTTTCATTTCATGTCCAACCTGTATTTTTTTTGTCAAGTTTATGAATAGTTTTCGATAAAAATAGTTGTATTATCATGATGCTGCCGGGCAGATTGCTTGAGTAGTTGGACAGTATTTCCATTGTGTAAGCACGATTTGTGCCGCTAAATATGCACATTTTCGATCAAACTCTATATGGATTGTGTAATGTGATGTTACAGGAGTGTCATCGGAAGAATTCTGAGAAGGTTAGTGAAAAAATTAATATATTTTGGCGATGTTTACGTTATCGCTCTCTTTGGCTAGAATCAATGCTCTGGTAACGTTTGCATATGTGGTATGCTAATATAACGATTTATTGTGTTTTCGCTGTAAGACACTTAGAAAATCTGAAATATTGTCTGTATTCACAGGATCTGTGTCTTTCGATTAGTGTTTGCTGTGTATTTTTACGAAATGTTTGATGATTAGTAAGTAGGTAAACACGTTGCTCTATGTAGTTATTCTAGTCCATTTGTGACGGTGGGTGCAATTGTAACCTATGACATCTACCTGAAATATGCACATTTTTCTAACAAAACCTATCCTATACCATAAATATGTTATCAGACTGTCATCTGAGGAGGTTTTTTCTTGGTTAGGGGCTATCAATATCTTAGTTTAGCCGAATTGGTGATAGCTACTGGTGTTGAGAGAAAATGGTGGACAAGAAAAATGGTGATTTTTGCTAACGTGTTTAGCTAATAGATTTACATATTGTGTCTTCCCTGTAAAGCATTTTAAAAATCTGAAATGGTGGCTTTATTCACAGGATCTGTATCTTTCATTAGGTGTCTTGGACTTGTGATTTAATGATATTTAGATGCTACTATTTAATTGTGACGCTATGCTAGCGATGCTAATCAGTGTGGGGGGGGTGGGGGGTGCTCCCGGACCCGGGTAGGTGCTCGGTAGAGGTTAAAGTGGTTTGAACTTTAAACCTCAACACAAGGGAGAGACAATAAACTCACCTCCCGGACAATCACTGGTAAGGCTGATTAGCTGTCCAAAGTTAAGTATCTTTGAAAGTGAATTTAAGTAGGACCATACTACTACTCTGCTCAAACCATCGTATTACGCTACTCTCATCACCCCACTGGGAACCATCGACACGGCTGGCTAGCCTATCTTCAAAGAAGCATCTTTAAGAGCGAATGGAGGGAAAATCAACTCTGTAGTTCTGTTCAGGACCACACGACAAGTCACCAGATACTGGACAACTACAAAGAAGGACAACCGTATAAGACTTGTTGGAACCATTTTGGACAATCAGAGCCTTACAAGCATGCCACAATAAAGCACATCTCCCTTTCCAAGGCAGCCCTGTCCACCAAGAGAGATCTGGAGAACCCAGGTATTTCACGTAAATACATTCATGATTTCTTCCTCAAAGTAGGCAGCGGTTTGTGTGCAAAATATATGATTACTGTAAGTGAGAGTAGTTTCTGAAAGTTCCTATGTTAAGTGTCTCTGTCCCTCTATCCCTCCCTCTCCATTTCTTTTGTAACAAGCAGCCATGTTGTTGTCATTCCGCTAGGGACCTGTTTTAACGTATTAATTCTCCAGTCAATAACTGGTGCAGTGTGTCTATGTTTATCCTGTGTTTCCATTTAATTAGCTAGTCAATAAATAATTAAACCAATTTGTGTAGTACTGAATCATAAGTAAGGCTTGGGTTTTTGCAGATGCAAGGAGGTTACGGGTGTTCAGAATGATGATATGATACGAGGTTATGATTAACAAGTTGACTGTTTATAGATGTGTAGACAGGAAAGTTACAGCAAGATGTAGATGGCCAATCTTTAAAGAACCGCCCTCGTGGTCCTAATGAGTAAATCTTTACATGACTCATTTAATCAGGTAACAATTAAACATAGTTAGTAGATAGATAAACAACAGTCTTCAGATGAATGTTAAAGTCAAGTCACAGTATAAATTGGTTTTAAGGTTCGGGTTAAGGTTAGGTTTAGGAAAAGGTAAAGCTTTAGGTTAGGTATAGTTACAGTGTGGTTAGGGTAAAGGTTAGGTAAAGGCATAAAAGTTAACATTGGGTAAGTGGAGGCTGAACCCATAACCTTGGCACGTCTTGCCCTGCATTCTTACCCTACTGCCATCTGCTAGGGCCTGAACATCTGAACACCTGACTTTAACTGATCGTCAAAATGAGTCCAGTGGTGACCAGAGTCACACACCACAGTGGTGACCAGAGTCACACACCACAGTGGTGACCAGAGTCACACACCACAGTGGTGACCAGAGTCACACACCACAGTGGTGACCAGAGTCACACACCACAGTGGTGACCAGAGTCACACACCACAGTGGTGACCAGAGTCACACACCACAGTGGTGACCAGAGTCACACACCACAGTGGTGACAAGAGTCACACACCACAGTGGTGACCAGAGTCACACACCACAGTGGTGACCAGAGTCACACACCACAGTGGTGATCAGAGTCACACACCACAGTAATGACCAGAGTCACACACCACAGTGGTGACCAGAGTCACACACCACAGTGGTGACCAGAGTCACACACCACAGTGGTGACCAGAGTCACACACCACAGTGGTGACCAGAGTCACACACCACAGTGGTGATCAGAGTCACACACCACAGTGGTGATCAGAGTCACACACCACAGTGGTGATCAGAGTCACACACCACAGTGGTGATCAGAGTCACACACACACACACACACACACACACACACACCACAGTGGTGACCAGGGTCACACACACACACAACAGTGGCGATCAGGGTCACACACACCACAGTGGTGATCAGGGTCATACACACATCACAGTGGTGATCAGAGTCACACACACACACTTATGATAGATAGACTCTCACATAATGAAACACAATATGACAAATGACAAAATGAGCTGAAGATGACAAGCTGGGAACAGAAGGTTGTGAAGTAATGATGATACGTGGTGACAATGACATAAGTCTGCAATGCAAATGACTGATGGATTTAAATGGCTTCTAAAAGAGTCAGGGTATGTAGCTCATGGTCAAAGCTTAATGTGAATGTTACCCCAAGGGCCGCCTCCAGCCCTATGAAGGTGAACTCTCTCTCAGTGGCGCGGTGAATAATACATACAATATGTTTTTTTAATTTTGTCACTAAAACACTTTAAAAGTATGTTTCGCTCTGTGCTTATGCCACCCACATGAAGGTGACATGTCTCTATTAATTGAAATTGGTAAATAAAATGTGGACTTCCTCTTTTGATCGTCTATTTTGTCGCTAAAACACGTTAACAAGACATTTTACTCAGCGCTTTGCATCACCATCAGTTTGAAAGGATATTTGAGGATATCTCAGCAAGCACGCTTGACAGCAGGGATTCAAATATAGCCTGACCTTGTCTGTCATCAACATATTAAATCCCTGTTCTCTCTTTTCTCCTCCCCCTTTCTTTTAATCCCTGTCTTTTTCTTTCACCACCGGCACTTTGCTTGATGCAGAGTCACGGAAGACTCTCGTTCATCATGGATTTCATTCACTAGCCTGCCTGGAGTACCAGGATGCGTCCCAAATGGCATCATATAACCTATATAGTGTACTACTTTTAAGAAGGGCCCATAGGCCCACATTGAAGCAGCTGGGGGGCTATGTGTGTGTGTGTGTATGGGGAGTGGGGGAAAGAGGCAAGGCGGGGGAGAGTTGGTGAGGGTGGGGTAGTGTGGAGTGCGTGGGAGTGAGGGAGTTAGGGGAGAGTGGGGCGGTGTGGTATGATGCCACGTTTGCCTTAGGGATGAAGCCTGTTTTAAGTCTGTCTGACAACTCTAACACCAAATGCTCCCACGGTGGATTACACTTCACAGTCTGTTTACTAATGTACATATCTACTGAAGGTGGCAGACCCCTCACGCATTACTCTTTTTTGTCAGTAACAGAGTATGAACATACACTGAGTGCACAAAACATGAGGAACACCTACTCTTTCTATGACATAGACTGACCAGGTGAATCCAATTGAAAGCTATGATGCCTTATTGATGTCACCTGTTAAATCCACTTCAATCAGTGTAGAAGAAGGTGAGGAGACAGGTTAAAGGAGGATTTTCAAGCCTTGAGACAATTAAGACATGGATTGTGTATGTGTGTAACGGATGTGAAATGGCTAGCTAGTTAGCGGGTACGCGCTACTAGCGTTTCAATCAGTTACGTCACTTGCACTGAAACCTACAAGTAGTGTTGCCCCTTGCTCTGCAAGGGCCGTGGCTTTTGTGGAGCGATGGGTAACGACGCTTCATGGGTGACTGTTGTTGATGTGTGCAGAAGGTCCCTGGTTCGCGCCCGTGTCGGGGCGAGGGGACGGTTTAAAGTTATACTGTTACATGTGCGCTATTCAGAGGGTGAATGGGCAAGGCAAAATATTGAAGTGCATTTGAACAGGGTATGCTAGTATGTGCCACGTGCACCGGTTTGCGTCTAGAACTGCAATGCTGCTGGGTTTTTCACGCTCAACAGTTTCCCGTGTGTATCAAGAATTGTCCACCACCCAAAGGACATCCAGCCAACTTGACACAACTGTGGGAGGCATTGGAGTCAACATGGGCCAGCATCCCTGTGGAACATGTTCGACAACTTGTCCATGCCCCGATTAATTGAGGCTGTTCTGAGGGCAAGGGGGGGGGGGGGGTAATTTATCATAATTTATCATAGTGGTTCCCAACTTATGTTACTGTACCACCAACTGAATTTTGCTCTACCTGGAGTACCCCTGAAGTACCCCCTCATGTGCATTTTACCAGTAGGCCTATGGTCTCATGAGTCTTCTCAAATGCCCCTTGGATAGGCCATGTACCCCCAGGGGTCCTAGTACTTGGTTAGTAACCACTGATTTAGCAGATACTCTTATCCATAGAAACTTACAGGAGCAATTTGGGTTAAGTGCCTTGTTCAAGGGCACTGTCATGACTCTCCTGTTCAGACCTGAAGGATCAGGTTACAGTGGGTCTCCCGCAGATGGGAAGAGGGGTGAAGTTGCCCGTTTTATGACGGTCGTAAATACCTGCAGGGAAACTCTCCGTCCCACTCTTCCAAAAATGGAAGATAAATCCCTTTGTTGCCAAAGAAAGAGACGTTGCAGTACGGTAACTTCAAAAGAATGAATAATGAAACAATATTTATGAATTCCAAACAGTTGGAACGGTCCGTGAATACTTAAAGAACAATCAAGTTGAATTCATTACTAATTTGTTATGTAACTAAGGACAGTAGACCAACATAACTGTATCTCTGAATGTGTATATTTCCAAGTGATCAGATTCACATACAAATGTTGGGGAACTTAAATGATTAAATATGAAACTATTTCTGAGAAGATGTAATGTGATGTTAGCTTTCTAAATGAGATAATTGTTTTTCATATGAATTCTTAACCAAGTCAGTGGCTGTCACAATGATGACGCTGGAGAGACGAAGCAGGTACGGGGAGTAACATTTAATAAATAACGGACATGGAACGAGACATAAACAGCGTTAGCAAACAGAAAACAATCAATGCAGAAGCGGGGAACAGAGCTGGGGAACTGACACATATAGGGGAGGAAAATGAACAGGTGATAAGAGAGTCCAGGTGAGTCCAATAACGCTGATGCGCGTGACGAGGAAAGGCAGGTGTACGTGATGGATGGCAGGAGTGAGAGATGCAAGGCATTCTGGCGCCCTCAAAGCACCAGGGGGGAGGGAAGAGCGGGAGCAGACGTGACAAGTGGCTACGCCCACGTGAGCACAGATATTATGACAAAAGGAGGGAACACCCTTTTTCCCCGAGTGCTTAAATAGGACTCCTGACAAAATGAGTGGCTACTCAGGCCCAGAAGCTAGGATATGCATAAAATTGGTAGATTTGGATAAAAAAAACACTCTAACACTCCAAACCTGTTAAAATAATGTCTGTGAGTAAAACAGAACTGATTTGGCAGGTGAAAACATGAGAAAAATCCATCCAGGAAGTGAGATTTTTTTATGTTTGTAGTTTTCTATTGAATGCCATTACAGTATCCATTGACTTAGGACTCAAATTGCACTTCCTATGGCTTCCACTAGATGTCAACATTCTTTAGAAATTGTTTCAGGCTTGTATTCTGAAAAATTAGAGAGTAAGACCACTCTGAATGAGTGGACCCTACAGTGTCCCAGAGATTTTTCATTCGCTAGACCGAGAGAGTGCCTTTCTTGTTTACCTTTTATATTGACGACGTTATTGTCTGGTTGAAATATTATTGATTATTTAGGCTAAAAACAACCTGAGGATTGATTATAAACATCGTTTGACATGTTTCTACGATCTTTACGGATACTATTTGGATTTTTCGTCTGCCTGTTGTGACTGTTTGAGCCTGTGGATTACTGAACAAAACGCGCAACAAAACTGAGGTTTTTGGATATAAAGAGGGACTTTATCGAACAAAACAAACATTTATTGAGTAAATTGGAGTCTTGTGAGTGCAACCATATGAAGATCATCAAAGGTAAGTGATTAATTCTATCGCTATTTCGGACTTGTGTAACTCCTCTACTTGACTGGTAACTGTTTGTAATGATTTGTCTGCTGGGCGCTGTTCTCAGATAATCGCATGGTATGCTTTCGCCGTAAAGCCTTTTTGAAATCTGACACTGGTTGGATTAACAAGAAGTTAATCTTTAAATCGATGTCTAACACTTGTATGTTTTATGAATTTTTATAATGAGTATTTCTGTTTTTGAATTTGGTGCTCTGCAATTTCACTGGATGTTGGCCACTGGTGGGACGCTAGCATGAGGTTAAGAACTTTAATCTATTAACCTCGACCGAGAACCACCGGGTGATACTCTGAAAGATCCATTCTAAAGAACATTTCCCTATCAAACGACCATTGGTACGTTTGGCATGTCCATTATGAGCTACAACTACGAAATACTTTGATCTCTGGTCACGTGGTCCCGTGTGGCTCAGTTGGTTGAGCATGGCGCTTGCAACGCCAGGGTCGTGGGTTCATTCCCCACTGGGGGACCAGGATGAATATGTATGAACTTTCCAATTTGTAAGTCGCTCTGGATAAGAGCGTCTGCTAAATGACTTAAATGTAAAAAAATGTAATCTCTGGTGAACAAACCAGAGACTTTCTGTAGAATTCCTTCTTAGACGGATTGAGTGTTTTCAACGGAGAGACAGCAAGACACACACGTAAATATGTACATTGCAAATCTTTCGAGTGAGCGGCCGTTCACGGGCCAGGTATTCGCATTTCCATGAGCATAGTTCTCAGCTGTATGTATGTCGTGGGTCCATTTTGTCTTTCCTGCTCTTTTTCTGTCCCTACCCCTTTCCATTGTCTACCAAGCCCTCATATCGTGTTTAGTCCACCAAGGACTTTTCATTGCATTATGTAGCAATTGTGGTAAACCGTGGGGTGTTGGGTTGAGCGTGCAGAGATTGACACAAACAACTTTACTAAGATGGAAAATAAATATATCAAAGAAATCACTTTGGTTTTGCTCGGTCTTTCTTCTCTCTTTTAACTGGTGTCCGTCTCTCTCCCTTCTCCCTCGCTGTGTGCCATCGTGCTCCATTTATTTAGCCTCCACGGCTGGTTGGTACTTTCCTCTAATTACCTCCACTGATATCTGTCTGTGTCGGGGTGCCCAGCTCCTGTATCCCCAGCAGAGGGAGCCAACGTCGTCTCCCGTACCTCCCCTCTATTACCATCCCCCGGGGTAGACCTCCTGGGATACCACACAATCAATGTGTAAGCTATTCTGTTTGTGTGTTTATGTAATTCTGTGTGATTATTTATTTAGTTAGTAAATAAATAATTAAGTCGATTTGTTTGTCACTGATTCATCATTTATGCTAGGGTTCGTGCAGATATCCAAGGATTTTGCGACATTCAGAACGAGACTGATAGAAGGTAAATAACAATGAATGAATTTGTTATTGATATTTATATCTTTAAAATTCAGTCGGGAGATAGTAACTCGTTAAATAACTTTTTCCGTGGTGTCCCATAAAACGACTTAATTAATTGTTACATGAGTAATTTAATCGCGTAATAATTTAACGTCGTATGTAATTATTTGCTAAAATAACAGTCAATTACATTAATGATAGTCAAAGACACGACAGCACATAGGCAGATTTGTCACCTAGTCGGCTTGGGGATTCAAGCCAGCGAACATTAGTTTACTGACCCAACGCTCTTAACCGCTAGGCTACCTGCCAACCAAGATGGGTCACTTTAGTTGGCTTTAAAGCCGGCTCAGTTTAGCTGGTTTTAAAGACGGGTCAGTTTAGTAGGCTTTAACGACGGATCAGTTTAGTCGGTTTTAAAGACGGCTCAGTTTAGCTGGCTTTTAAAACGAGTCAGTTTAGCTGGCATTAAAGATGGCTCAGTTAATTTGGTTTTACTATCTCCACACTCCTCTCCTCCTGGTTACTACCTCCACACTCCTTTCCTCCTGGTTACTATCTCCACACGCCTCTCCTCCTGGTTACTATCCCCACACTCCTCTACTCCCGGTTACTACCTCCACATTCCTGTCCTCCTGGTTACTATCTCCACATGCCACTCCTCCTGGTTACTACCTCCACATTCCTGTCCTCCTGGTTACTATCCCCACACTCCTCTCCTCCTGGTTACTACCTCCACATTCCTGTCCTCCTGGTTACTATTTCCTTTTTTATTTTTTTTATTTCACCTTTAGTTAACCTTTCAGTAATACCCGTCCCGGATCCGGGAGCATCCTCATCAAAAAAGCTGACTAGCATAGCCTAGACTAACGGGACAGGGATATCATATAATATAATTTTCATGAAATCACAAGTCCAATACAGCAAATGAAAGATAAACATCTTGTGAATCCAGCCATCATTTCCGATTTTTAAAATGTTTTACAGCGAAAACACAATATGTATTTCTATTAGCTAACCACAATAGCCAAAGACTCAACCGCATATTTTCACCATGTTTCTACCGCATAGATAGCTATCACAAAACCGACCAAATAGAGATATAATTAGTCACTAACCAAGAAACTTCATCAGATGACAGTCTTATAACATGTTATACAATAAATTTATGTTTTGTTCGAAAATATGCATATTTGAGGTATAAATCATAGTTTTACATTGCAGCTACCATCAAAAATATCACCAAAGCAGCCAGAATAATTACAGAGAGCAACGTGAAATACCTAAATACTCATCATAAAACATTTATGAAAAATACATGGTGTACAGCAAATGAAAGATAAACATCTTGTGAATCCATCCAATATTTCCGATTTTTTAAGTGTTTTACAGCGAAAACACAATATAGCATTATATTAGCTAACCACAATAGCCAAACACACAACCGCATTTATTCGCAAAATCCAGCAAAAGATATAAAATGAATCACTAACCTTGAACAACTTCATCAGATGACAGTCTTATAACATCAGGTTATACAATACACTTATGTTTTGTTCGTGTTTTCTATCCAATAGTAATAATAATATGCATATTGTATGATCTAGAATAGAGTACGAGGCAGTTTAATTTGGGCACGTTTTTTTCCAAAGTGAAAATAGCGCCCCACTTTTGACAAGAAGTTTATTTAACCAGGTAGGCTAGTTGAGAACAAGTTCTCATTTACAACTGCGACCTGGCCAAGATAAAGCAAAGCAGTGCGACACAAACAGCAACACAGAGTTACACATGGAATAAACAAACATACAGTCAATAATGCAATAGAAAAAGTCTATATACAGTGTGTGCAAATGAGGCAGTGTGAGGGAGGTAAGGAAATAAATAGGCCATAGTGGCAAAATAGTACCATCTCCACACCGCTCTCCTCCTGGTTACTATCTCCACATTCCTCTCCTCCTGGTTACTATCTCCACATTCCTCTCCTCCTGGTTACCATCTCCACACTCCTCTCCTCCTGGTTACTATCTCCACATTCCTCTCCTCCTGGTTACTATCTCCACATTCCTCTCCTCCTGGTTACTATCTCCACATTCCTCTCCTCCTGGTTACCATCTCCACACCGCTCTCCTCCTGGTTACTATCTCCACATTCCTGTCCTCCTGGTTACCATCTCCACATTCCTCTCCTCCTGGTTACTATCTCCACATTCCTGTCCTCCTGGTTACCATCTCCACATTCCTCTCCTCCTGGTTACTATCTCCACATTCCTCTCCTCCTAGTTACCATCTCCACACCGCTCTCCTCCTGGTTACCATCTCTACACTCCTCTCCTCCTGGTTACCATCTCCACACCGCTCTCCTCCTGGTTACCATCTCTACACTCCTCTCCTCCTGGTTACCATCTCCACACCGCTCTCCTCCTGGTTACCATCTCCACACCGCTCTCCCCCTGGTTACCATCTCCACACCGTTCTCCTCCTGGTTACCATCTCCACATTCCTCTCCTCCTGGTTACTATCTCCACATTCCTCTCCTCCTAGTTACCATCTCCACATTCCTCTCCTCCTGGTTACTATCTCCACATTCCTCTCCTCCTGGTTACTATCTCCACATTCCTCTCCTCCTGGTTACTATCTCCACATTCCTCTCCTCCTGGTTACCATCTCTACACTCCTCTCCTCCTGGTTACCATCTCCACACCGCTCTCCTCCTGGTTACCATCTCTACACTCCTCTCCTCCTGGTTACCATCTCCACACCGCTCTCCTCCTGGTTACCATCTCCACACCGTTCTCCTCCTGGTTACTATCTCCACACCGCTCTCCTCCTGGTTACCATCTCCACACCGCTCTCCTCCTGGTTACCATCTCCACATTCCTCTCCTCCTGGTTACTATCTCCACATTCCTCTCCTCCTGGTTACCATCTCTACACTCCTCTCCTCCTGGTTACTATCTCCACATTCCTCTCCTCCTGGTTACCATCTCTACACTCCTCTCCTCCTGGTTACTATCTCCACATTCCTCTCCTCCTGGTTACCATCTCTACACTCCTCTCCTCCTGGTTACCATCTCTACACTCCTCTCCTCCTGGTTACCATCTCCACACCGCTCTCCTCCTGGTTACCATCTCTACACTCCTCTCCTCCTTGTTACCATCTCCACACCGCTCTCCTCCTGGTTACTATCTCCACATTCCTCTCCTCCTGGTTACTATCTCCACATTCCTCTCCTCCTGGTTACTATCTCCACATTCCTCTCCTCCTGGTTACCATCTCTACACTCCTCTCCTCCTGGTTACCATCTCTACACTCCTCTCCTCCTGGTTACCATCTCCACACCGCTCTCCTCCTGGTTACTATCTCCACATTCCTCTCCTCCTGGTTACTATCTCCACATTCCTCTCCTCCTGGTTACCATCTCTACACTCCTCTCCTCCTGGTTACCATCTCCACACCGCTCTCCTCCTGGTTACCATCTCTACACTCCTCTCCTCCTGGTTACTATCTCCACATTCCTCTCCTCCTGGTTACCATCTCCACATTCCTCTCCTCCTGGTTACCATCTCTACACTCCTCTCCTCCTGGTTACCATCTCCACACCGCTCTCCTCCTGGTTACCATCTTCACACCGCTCTCCTCCTGGTTACCATCTCTACACTCCTCTCCTCCTGGTTACTATCTCCACATTCCTCTCCTCCTGGTTACTATCTCCACATTCCTCTCCTCCTGGTTACCATCTCTACACTCCTCTCCTCCTGGTTACCATCTCCACACCGCTCTCCTCCTGGTTACCATCTTCACACCGCTCTCCTCCTGGTTACCATCTCTACACTCCTCTCCTCCTGGTTACCATCTCCACACCGTTCTCCTCCTGGTTACCATCTCCACATTCCTCTCCTCCTGGTTACTATCTCCACATTCTTCTCCTCCTGGTTACCATCTCTACATCCCTCTCCTCCTGGTTACCATCTCTACATTCCTCTCCTCCTGGTTACCATCTCCACACCGCTCTCCTCCTGGTTACCATCTCCACACCGCTCTCCTCCTGGTTACCATCTCCACACCGCTCTCCTCCTGGTTACCATCTCTACACTCCTCTCCTCCTGGTTACTATTTCCACAAGCAGAGATCAAAGGTGTGTGTTGATGGGATGGACAATTTATCTCCCCCTGACAGGTAGAATACAGTCCAGGATGACTATCCATCATGAACCCATCACACACACACACACACACACACACACACACACACACACACACACACACACACACACACAAACGCATTCATTACGTTCCCATCAAACTGTCAGAGACACTCCTTGATCAATCGTTGAAAGGAAAGTGGCCCCTTGACGATCCATACGGTAAACACTAATGCTACGCTGTGTCCCAAATGGCACCCTATTCCCTATCTAGCATACTACGTTTGACCAGGCCCTATAGGGGTCTGTAGTACAATAAAAAGGGAAATAGGGTGCCATTTGGGATGCACACTACAAAAAGTACTCCCACTTCAAAACTCCAATTTCAGTTTCTTTCTTTCTTCTCCCTCAGGGCGTTTCCTGTGAAATGATGTATTCTCAGACATAACTGAATAGAGTTATGAGAGATAACTATGCCTCAGGTAACAACACAGAAAATAGACCTTCTCATTTGCTTGTTGGCGTTTTTATTTGTCCCTTGCCCACCGACAGTTTCCGTAAAACTAGTAATGAGGTTGTTGCTTCGTCATCACCTAAAACGATACTGCAATAACATCTACAAAGGTTACACGAGTCATCCACCTACTGTAGCAGGCTATCGGTTGGAGAACACTTACTCAACTTATAAATACAGACATTCAAACTACAGTCTGGTATTCATTTTAAAGCAATACAGCAGCCCCACCACATGCTTTGCTGTAAAGCGGGGGGGTAGGGCTGGAGAAATGGAAGCAGATTCATAGATGGAGCTATGGAAGCAAGGAGTGACAGTCCATGAGGCCTACATGATCGTGTTAATTATATATTCAGGCTCTGTTTGGTTTCATTGTTAGCTGTAGAAATCACAGAGTGGGGCTTTAAATATGAAAGCAGCTCTTCAAAGGCTCATAATCCCCAATGCTTTTCCTCTGCTTCATTACATTTCTCTTCCCTCTTCTCCTCTCTTCCTCTCTCTGCTCTTTCCTTCCATTACAAAAGAGAGCTTAATTCGAATGCCACCAAACAAACTGAATAAGGATAGCTACAAATGCGACCCAATTTGTAAGCAGATCCTTATTCATTATAAAATGATAGTAAGCGCAACACTAATGCAAGGTATATCCATGCTTAAGGGCTGTTAGCCTTATAAATATTTAAAGGGTAGGTAGCATAACCGTAACCACATGTAACATATGGATTTGCATTAAAATACGCATTAAAAATACCAATACAAAGTAACACCTCACTATTCTATTTTTCAAGTTATTCCAAAGAATGTCGAATAAAAATGCAGGAAAAAACATTTACGGAGTATGATGTAATATGGAGGACCCGGCAAGCCAGCCTATTCCCTATAATGTAATGCAAAGAGATGCAGTTTTTAACATGAATTTATATGGTTTCTTCATTGATGTACGTAGTAGCTCACCAGTGCCAAGACTTGGTCTTTAATTGAATTACATGTCAGCATGGCTAGTAGCTAACGTTAGCCAGCTGGAGCTAGCTAGGTAGCTTCGGTTCTCCATATGATGTTGAGAAATAGTGCATTGTGGTTAGTTCTGAAGATATCCGGAAATAAGTTAATAAATATATAAAAATAATCAAACATAACTACGTTTGTAGTTATAGGTAACCAGATCGTGACTATGACTAAGTTACTAAGTCTTTCACCACTCTGTGTTGTTACTTTGGTGAGTAAGAACTCATGCTTCCTACTCTTTAAATAGTCACTAACATTTAGAGATTAAAGGATCCAAATGTGCTGTAAAAAACAAAAACTATTTCAGTTTGGCATGTCCTTGATCTCAGAGTCGTGGCTGAAAAGCGACATGGTTAATATATAACTAGCTGATTTTTCTATACAACTGTAGGACAGACCGGTGGCTTTGGGGAAGCTCAGGGGAGGGTGTGTTTCTTTTTTTAAAACAGCTGGGGAGCAATCTCTAATATTAAGAAAGTTTCAGGGTTCTGCTCACCTACATTGGGTTACGTCATTTAAGCCGTCGACCATACTATTTAACATCTATATTTTTCATATCTATCTATTTACCAACACAAACCGATGCTGTCACTAGGACCACACTCAACGAGTTATATAGGGCCAAAAGCAAACAAGAAAATGCTCACCCAGGGGCCGTGCTCCTAGTGGCCAGTGACTTTAGTACAGGAAAACGGAATTCCATTTCAACTCATTTCTACCAGCATGTCACCTGTGCAACGGCGGAACAATCTCTAGATCATCTTTACTGCAGACCCAGAGACACATTCAAAGCTCAATTTGGCAAATCTGACCATAACTCCATCCACCTTATTCCTGCTTTCAAGCAATATATCAAACAGGAAGTACGAGTGACGCAATCAATACGGAAGTGGTCTGATTAAGCAGGAAGCTACAGAACTGTTTCGCTAGCATAGACTGGAATATGTTCCGGGATTCATCCGATGGCATTCAGGAGTTTACCACATCAGTCATTGGCTTCATTAATAAGTGCATCGACAAAGTCATCCCCACGGTGGCCGTATGTACTGTACCAGTATCATTTGATTTACACAACATGCATACCATTTTGAAGATGCAAAATATTTTTTCTTGTGAAACAAACAAGAAATAACACAAAAAAACTGAAAACTTGAGCGTGCATAACTATTCACCCCCCCCAAAGTCAATACTTTGTAGAGCCACCTTTTCCAGCAATTACAACTTCAAGTCTCTTGGGGAATGTCTCTATAAGCTTGGCACATCAAGCCAATGGGATTTTTGCCCATTCTTCAAGGAAAAATTGCTCCAGCTCCTTTAAGTTGGATGGGTTCTGCTGGTGTACAGCAATCTTTAAGTCATACCACAGATTCTCAATTGAATTGAGGTCTGGGCTTTGACTAGGCCATTCCAAGACCGTTAAATGTTTCCCCTTAAACAACTAAAGTGTTGCTTTAGCAGTATAATTAGGGCCACTGTCCTGCTGGAAGGTGAATCTTCGTCCCTGTCTCAAATCTCTGGAAGACTGAAACCAGGTTTCTCTCAAGAATTTCCCTGTATTTAGCATCATCCAACGTTCCTTCAATTCTGACCAGTTTCCCTGTCCCTGCTGATGAAAAACATGGATGGTGTTCTCAGGATGATGGGAGGTGTTGGGTTTGCACAAGACATAGCGTTTTCCTTGATGGCCAAAAAGCAACATTTTAGTCTAATCTGACCAGAGTACCTTCTTCCATATGTTTGGGGAGTCTCCCACATGCCTTTTGGCGAACACCAAACATGTTTGCTTATTATTTTCTTCAAGCAATGGCTTTTTTCTGGACACTCTTCCATAAAGCCCAGCTCTGTGGAGTGTACCGCTTAAAGTGGTCCTATGGACAAATACTCCAATCTCCTCTGTGGAGCTTTGTAGCTTATTCAGGGTTATCTTTGGTGTCTTTGTTGCCTATCTAATTAAAGAGGTTAACATTCACTAGGCCGCAGCGCCAGATGGATTACCAGGATGCGTACTCAGAGCATGTGCTGACCAGCTAGCAAGTGTCTTCACTGATATTTTCAACCTCTCCCTGACCCAGTCTGTAATACCTACATGTTTCAAGCAGACCACCATAGTCTCTGTGTCCAAGAACGCCATTGTAAACTGTTTACATGACTATCACCCCGTAGCACTCACATCTGTAGCCATTAAATGTTTTGAAAGGCTAGTCATGGTTCAAATCAACAACATAATCCCAGACAACCTGGACCCTTTCTAATTTGCATTCCGCCCCAACAGATCCACAGATGACGCAATCTCTATTGTATTCCACACTGCCCTTTCACACCTGGACAAAAGGAAAACCTATGTGAGAATGCTGTTCATTGACTACAGCTCAGCGTCGTGATAGTAGGCATCAACACATCTGCCACGTTGACCCTCAACACGTGGTCCCCTCAGGGGTGTGTGCTTAGTCCCCTCCTGTACTCCCTGTTCACCCACGACTGTGTGCACACAACTCCAACACCATCCTTAAGTTTGTCCACAACACAAAGGTGATAGGCCAGTCTACAGGGGGAAAGTCAGAGACCTGGCAGTGTGGTGCCAGGATAACAACCTCTCCCTCAACGTCAGCAAGACAATGCACTGTCGTTACTCATTGTGTTTTTATTCCTTTTGTTATTATTTTTCTATTATTTAACTTTTGTTTCTCTCCGTTGTTAGGAAGGGCCCTTAAGTAAGCATTTCACTGTTAGTCTACAGCTGTTGTGACAAATAACATTTGATTTGATATTAGAGTATTATTAACAAATTGTGAATTACTGAGTTATTGTGTGTATATTTGACATGACATAACACACACACAAACACAAACACAAACACACACACAAAGAAACACATCACAAATGCTTGAATGGTTTGTCATTCCTATTCTATTTGCTGAAAGACATCTATACTTGATGTGATGTTGGTGGTTGTAGCAAGGATTTCCCTGCTTCACTTGGCTCCACTGAGGACTTACGAGGCGTGCGTCCCAAATGGCACACAATTCCCTATAAAGTGCACTTCTTTTGACCAGGGCCCATTTGGCTCACATCAAAAGTAGTGGACTATGTAGGGATGCACCCAACTATCCCCAGTCAGGACCACTGACCTGCAAAATCTAAAATAGAATAATAGCCACTTGAAGCCCCTGTTCCACAAATGCATCCACTCCAATTGCTACATTCTGCTGCTAAATGTATTGGAATATGAGGGAAACATTTTACTTCCAAGAGCAGAGCAGAAAAAAAATGAAAATCTTGGAAAATAAAGCATTTCTGTTTGAGGCTTTTTCACTCACCTGTCCTAACATGCACTTCACTGTGGTTTGAGTTTACCATGAAGCGGTGTGTCAAATATTGCATCTAATAAATACATGTTATGTTTCATCCCAGATCCCTTGTTTAGGTATTTATCAATTTCTCATCACTTGTCTCTTCCTGAATATAATCTGGAAAACGAAAGATATCCTGACAGTAGTGTCATAATCATGTCAGCATCATCCCCCCATCCTACTTCTCTACCCTCTCTCACTATCTCTCTTTTCACTATCCTCCATGGATAGGTGAGCTTGTTGCTGTGGTCCGCAACCATGGGCCCAACACTAAGCCCCTAGCTGCTAATGAGCTCATAGCCTATTACCATTTTACCACTGCCTCCTCCCTGCCTCCTCTGTGCCTCCTCTCCGCCTCCCCCTGCCTCCTCTCTAACGCCTCTCTAACGCCTCTCTTCCTCCTCTCTGCCTCCTCTCTGCCTCTTCTCTGCCTCATCCCTGCCTCCCTTGTCTCCTCTCTCCCTCCACTCTGCCTTTCCGTGCCTCCCCTGTATCCTCTGCCTTCCCTCCACTCTGCCCCTGTCTCCCCTCTGCCTCCTCTCTGCCTCCTCTCTGCCTCCTCTTTGCCTTCCCCTGCCTCCCCTGTCTCCTCTCTTTGCCTACCCCTAGTTGCCACTGGGCTCATACCCCTGTTCCCGTCCCGCAGGACTGTCTACAGAAGGGAGTCTGTAGTGACAAGAAGACATGGGGAGACATGGGACTATAGTTAACCATGGGGAGGCCTTATCCGTGTGGCTATGACCTTTTTCCTGATATTATTAACATAGATTATTATACAACCTCATAGGACATAACTAGAAAAGGTAAAGGTAATTTTCCTGAAGAAAAATGTTATGCCTCGCTTTTAGCTGTCTTAAAATATTTTGATGGTAGTGGGAGAAGTTTAAGAAGTTTGAAGTGTTAGATAACGGTGACAGTGTTCTATGTACATTTCATAGTATTCCATGTTCGGCAGTTGCTTTATTTACCAACAGGAACAGTATGGTGTAACGTATGGGCAGATGTGTACACCTATTGACCAGGGACTAAATCATGTATATTCAATGCATCTAGATGATGTGTACACCTATTGACCAGGGACTAAATCATGTATATTCAATGCATCTAGATGATGTGTACACCTATTGACCAGGGACTAAATCATGTATATTCGATGCATCTAGATGATGTGTACACCTATTGACCAGGGACTAAATCATGTATATTCATGCATCTAAGCATATCTCCCAGTCTGTGTTATCTCCCAAACAAGTATATTCCTGAGTATCTTCCTCACAATTTAAATGAGGCCAGCTCTAAATAAACTGTCAACACAATACCTTAGCATTCCCTAAACAAATGCAGTATAGGACAAAGAACAAATACAGTGGACTAGAATGCAAAGTTTCCCCATTCTCATTCATTAAATCTCATATTATTTAACTTAAAGATTGTTGTCCATAACAATAGTTTTCTAAGTCCAAGCTCGCAGAGCCCTTTAGATAATCATAATTGTCTGCACTGTAGCTGCAAGAAATGTCCGCAATAACAGCTTGCTATTGTGAAGAGCAGAATTAGAAAACTGTCAAAAAATAACATTTACACCGTCAGCCTATTCAGTCATTCAGAAGGGGGTTAAATGAAATTGTAAAGCCTTGACGTCTGTTTAAAATGCTTCCCAAATAGCACCCTATTCCCTACATAGTGTCTACTGTTGACCGGAGCCCAATGGGCCCTGTTTCAAAGTAGTGCACTATATAGGGAATAGAGAGCCAGATGGGATGCGAACTTGATGTCTGTTTTCATGAGTTTCCAGCTGAATAAAATAAAATGGACGGACTTAATTTGAGTTTGCATTCAGTTGTTATGTACGGCACGACAACCAGTCTCTATTACAATCTGTATACATAGTTATTCAGTCGGTTTCACTACATACACTAAAGAGTTTACCGTTAACTGGGTCTGTGTCCCAAAGGGCACCCTAGTCCCTATATAGTAGACTAATTTCGACCAGGGCACATACAGAGATTGGAGCAGAGTGGGTCAATTGTTTTGAGTTTAATGTGTTGGAGTTCATTTGTTATATTAAACGTGATTGAAACATTTCAAATTACATTTCTCTGTACTGTCATGTAATGGGTATTGTACCATGTGGTGGAGGGAGGCTAATGGCATAAGGCAAAATGTAATATTTATTATTCAAGACAATGATAAAAAAAAGGTTTATAAAGAAACAGGAAACCGAGATATTGCTTTATTCAGCAGAAAGAACGGAACTTGATCTCTCAAGTGATCCAGATAAACCGCGAGTTCGCTGGCAAGAGAGAGGAGAGAGGGAGAAAAGGATGAACGAGAAAGCGAGGGAGTCAGCAATAGAGCAATAGAGATACAGAAAGAGACCGAAAACAAGAAATGCATAAAAAGTAATTGTGTAAAGATGACAGCAGTTGTAATAAATAAATAAGTAGAAATAAATGCATTATTTATTAAGAGTGTGATTGCTGCAGTGGGGGTGAAAATAGGTTTAGAATGGATGGAAAAGCATCCTGGCTGTGTTTGGGTTAGTTTCCTGCAGTTTATATTGCTCCTTTACTATCCTACACTGGACGGGACGCAGAGAGGAGAGGACACAGGGAGGAATGGACAAGGAGAGGAGACGGAGAGGAGACAGAGAGGAGAAGGGTCCGAGAGGAGAAGAGACAGAGGAGAGGAGAGGACACAGAGAGGAGAGGACACAGAGGAGAGGAGACAGAGATGAGAGACTGGAGAGGACATAGACGAGAGGAGACAGAGAGGAGAGGACACAGAGTGGACAGGACACAGAGAGGAGAGGACACAGAGAGGAGAGGACACCGATAGGAGAGGAGATCTTAGAGGACACAGAAGAAAGGAGACAGAGAGGAGAGGATAGAGAGGACACAGGGAGGAGAGGACACAGGGAGGAGAGGACACAGAGAGGAGGACACAGAGAGGAGGACACAGAGAGGAGAGGCTACAGAGAGGAGAGGAGACAGAGAGGAATGGACAAGGAGAAGAGAAGGAGAGGAGACAGAGAGGAGAAGGGTCCGAGAGGAGAAGAGACAGAGGAGAGGAGAGGACACAGAGAGGAGAGGACACAGAGAAGAGAGGACACAGAGGAGAGGAGACAGAGATGAGAGACTGGAGAGGACATAGACGAGAGGAGACGACACAGAGTGGACAGGACACAGAGAGGAGAGGACACAGAGAGGGGAGGACACAGAGAAGAGAGGAGACCGAGATGAGAGGATAGAGAGGACACAGGGAGGAGAGGACACAGAGAGGAGAGGCTACAGAGAGGAGAGGACAGGGAGGAGAGGACATTGAGAGGCTACAGAGAGGAGAGGACACAGAGAGGAGAGGCAAGATACCCCCCATAAGCTATCCGACTCGATGGATTCTACATTCACCGAGCGTACAGGACAGTAGAGACAGGGTTATCGAGAAGTGGAGGGGTTTTCAAGTCTGCTGGGTCAGTCAGTGCCAGTTCGTACTATCAGGAATAAGGGTAAGACCCAAGTGCAGACTGTGTGAAGTAACACTGTTTATTGTAACAACAGGGGCAGGCAAACTCTCCTTCCATGGCCTCCAACTGCTCTTACATGCAAGTAAAACTAAATGCATGCTCTTCAACCGATCGCTGCCCACACCTGCCCGCCCGTCCACCATCACTACTCTGGACAGTTCTGACTTAGAATATGTGGACAACTACAAATACCTAGGTGTCTGGCTAGACTGTAAAGTCTCCTTCCAGACTCACATTAAGCATCTCCAATCCAAAATGAAATCTAGAATCGGCTTCCTATTTCGAAACAAAGCATCCTTCACTCATGCTGCCAAAAAGACCCTCGTAAAACTGACTATCCTACCGATCCTCGACTTTGGCGATGTCATTTACAAAATAGCCTCCAACACTCTACTCAGCAAACTGGATGCAGTCTATCACAGTGCCATCCGTTTTGTCACCAAAGCCCCATATACTACCCACCACTGCGACCTGTATGCCCTCGTTGGCTGGCCCTCGCTTCCTATTCGTCAACAAAACCACTGGCTCCAGGTAATCTATAAGTCTTTGCTAGGTAAAGCCCCGCCTTATCTCAGCTCGCTGGTCACCATAGCAGCACCTACCTGTAGCACGCGCTCCAGCAGGTATATCTCTCTGGTCACCCCCAAAACAAATTCTTCCTTTGGCCGGCTTTCCTTCCAGTTCTTGAAAACATATTTCAAGCAAGTATTTTTATATTCCACAAGTATTATCAAATTAACTGTTTTGTACAGATAATTATTAGACGTAAGTTACGAATTCATGTTAAACGCTCAAATACATGTAGTTTTTGAAAAATCACAAAAGTAGTGAAATCGGCCTTTACTAGTCCTGTATTAGCAGACCGATATAGACCTCTTCAGCACAGGCATTTCCTTCTTTTTTTTTAAGCACCCTCAACTCCAAACTACTTCTCTTTGCTGTGTGTGTGTATTTGTGTCTGTGTGTGTGTGTGTGTCAGTGGGATGGCTCTGACATCTCCGTCTGCGTTACTATGGTTACCTAATCCAATGGCTTCCTCCGTGGCAGCATCCTCACACCTCCCTATCCTACAAAGAAGTGATAGGAGAGGAGGGTGGGAGCTGTGTGTCAGAGTGAGAGATAATTTGAACCTGGAGAGGAGCGGAGACAACGGAGAGAGCAGCAATCTTTCAGTCAGTCCCTCAATCCCTCAGGCCCCCAGTCTCTCTCTTGCTCTCTCTCTCTCGGTATTGCACGTGTTTAAATCTGTCTTCTATTGGATTAGAAATGTCACCGTGGTCATTTAGGTTGTAAGTCTATTGGACTTGATCAGGCAATGAAACCCTTGATGGAATCCACTAGGTTTGAATGTACATAATTTAGCAGTGGTTATGAATATGATTACACAGTACTACAAGACATTTGTCCAAAGCACGTGTGTGTATGTGCGAGTGTGCTTGTGTTACAACTAAATTGCATCATCAAGGAACCATGACAGCTATGATGACTATGGTAGCTTCAGCAATCACCAGTATAGCTAGAATCAGCACCATGGACAGTGCTTTTCATATAAAATGCAATTTACCAGTAGGAAAGTGACCTGTATCTGAAGATAGCAGTGCATTATACAATTGGCATTGTAGTGGAACACATGAAAAGACAGAAATAGGAAATGTTCCTCCTGAAACTGAAATACATACTCTAACCCCAACACCAACTCAAACAACCACCAACCTTGTTATTATAACCCCAACCCAAACAACCACCAACCTTGCTACTCTAACCTCAACACCAACCCTAACAAACACCAACCTTGCTACTCTAACCTCAACACCAACCCTAACAACCACCAACCTTGCTAATACCAACCCAAACAACTACTAACCTTGCTACTCTAACACCAACCCTAACAACCACCAACCTTGCTACTCTAACACCAACCCTAACAACCACCAACCTTGCTACTCTAACACCAACCCTAACAACCACCAACCTTGCTACTCTAACCTCAACACCAACCCTAACAAACACCAACCTTGTTATTCTAACCCCAACCCAAACAACCACCAACCTTGCTACTCTAACCTCAACACCAACCCTAACCACCAACCTTGCTATTTGTCTGCTAGTGTAACATACATTGGCCCTCCTTCACTACTCTGAGTGGCTAATAAGTCTGACTGCACATCTGACTGGCTGATGTACTGCAAATTGAGAAATGATGAGACTAAACTCAACAAAATGGAGAAGAAACTGTATTATGAAGCCAAGATCAATGATTTAAAGAATGATGGAAAAAATCTTTGGAGTACTTTAAATGAAATGATGGGCAGAAAGACAAATTCAACCTCATCTTTCATCAAATCAGATGGCTTATTCATCACAAAAACATTTTATGTTGCCAATTATTTTCATGATTACTTCCTTGGAAAGTGTGAAAAATTAGGCAGGAAGTGCCAACAACGAACAGTGAGCCATCGTATTCATGCATAAAAAAAACAAATAACGAAAGAAAAGCAATGTAGGTTTGAATTTTGTAAAGTTAGGGAGAGATGGAAAATTGTTGTTATCGATCAATAATGACATCCCTTGACAACTTAGATGGAAAGCTACTGATAGTAGTTTACTATAGCCACTCCTATCTGTCATTTCTTTAATCTGAGCCTAGAGGAAAGTATTTGTCCTCAGCCTGGATGGAAGCCAAAGTAATTCCGCTACCCAAGAGTGGTAAAGAGACCTTTACTGGTTTTAACAGCCGACCGATAAGCTTGCTGCCAGCTCCTAGCAAACTGTTTGAAAAAATTGTGTTTGACCAAATAGAATGCTATTTCTTTCTAAACAAATTAACAACAGATTTTCAGCATGGTTATAGAGAAGGCCACTCAACATGTACTGCACTGACACAAATTACTAGTGATTGGTTGAAAGATATTGATAATAAGAAGATTGTGGGAGCAGTACTGTTAGATTTCAGTGTAGAGTTTGATATTATTGACCATAAACGTATGTGTTATGGCTTTTCAAACTCTGTCATATTGTGGATTTAGAGCTATTTATCTAATAGAACTCAAAGGGTTTTCTGTAATGGAAGCTTCTCTAATGTCATACATGTAAAGTGTGGTGTACCACAGGGCATCTCTCTAGGCCCTCTAGTATTTTCTATTTTTACCACTGCCCTGCCACTGGCATTAAACAAATCATGTGTGTCCATGTATGCTGATGATTCAACCATATGCGCATCAGCAACCACAGCTAACGAAGTCACTGAAACCCTTAACAAAGAATTTCAGTCTGTTTTGGAATGGTTGGCCAGTAATTAACTGGAAAGAACATCTATAAAACTAGGAGAATTGTATTTGGTACAAATAATTCCCTAAGTTCTAGACCTCAGCTGAATCTAGTAATGAATGTGTGGCTAGTAATGAAAGTTGAGACTAAATTAATTGGCGTTACATTAGATTGTGAACTGTCATGGTCAAAATATAGATTCAGTGGTTGTAAAGATGGGGAGAGGTCTGTCCGTAATAAAGATAGGCTCTGCTTTTTTGACGCCACACTACAAAAAGCAAGTTCTGCAGGCTCTAGTTTTGTCTAATCTTGTTTATTGTCCAGTTGTGTGGTCCAGTGCTGCAAGGAAAGGCCTAATTAAGCTGCAGCTGGCCCAGAACAGAGAGGCACGTCTTGCGGCACTTCTTGCTCTTCATTGTAATCAGAGGGCATATATAAATACTACGCATGCCAGTCTCTCTTGGCTAAGAGTTGAGGAGAGACTGACTGAATTGCTTCTTCTTTTTATGAGAAACATTAATGTGTTGAAAATCCCAAATTCTTTGCGTAGTCAACTTACACACAGCTTTGACAGAACAAATTCAAGAAAGTGTACAGTATTATATAGAGCCGTTATTGCGTTATTCCATTCCATCTCAAATGAACAGCAAACCTGGTTTAAAAAAAGTTTGTGTATGTATTGATGTGTAGGCTATGTGTGCATTTAAAACAAATGTATGTAGTTCTGTCCTTGAGTTGTTCTTGTCTATTAATGTTCTGTATTATGTCATGTTTCATGTTTTGTGTGTACCCCCAGGAAGAGTAGCTTCTGCTTTTGCAACAGCTAATGTGGATCCTAATAAAATACCAAATACCTATAACCACCAAGCTATTTGTCTCCTAGTGTAACATGACCCTCCCTCGCGCCTGTTAATGTGCTGTTGGTATTTTTCTATTTTGTTTTACCTTTCAGTCCCTCCCCCTCTCACACCTTTCTCACTCTCTCTCTTTCCTTCTCTCCTTGTCTATCTTTTGTCTGTCTCTGTGTCTCCGTCTCAGTCTCTCTCGGTTTCTCTCTCTATTGTTGTATTCCTAATCTCTCTGTCTCTGGTCAAAAGTAGTGCACTGTGTGGAATAAGGTCTGTCTGGTCAAAAGTAGTGCACTATATAGGGAATAAGGTGCCATTTGGGGTTCTCAGGTAAAGAAGCCTGTTGTGTTTTACTTCCTTTCCTAGATCATCTCTGTCTTCTTCTCTGAGCATCTTTGTTGCCCCCCACACGCACGTTCACCACACACACACACACACAAACTCACACATATACTGTACACACACACATACTGTACACACACACATACTGTACACACACACATACTGTACACACACACCTCTTCAACCGAGAGCAGGGGTATTATTAAAAGAAGACAGCTGTCTCTCCATTCCTGTTCCTAATCAGCGCAGAGTGAATGCATGGGTGCCTCTTGTCACAAATAGCACTGAGACTTTGGGATCCATTACCGATGAACAGGGCTTGTTAATTTATGAAGTGGTTTAATTCTTTCCTCTCCTTTGAGGTTTGAGTCTTTAAGTCTTTTTTCACTTCCTCCATTTCAATAAATCAAATGTATTTATAAACCCCTTTTTACATCAGCAAAGTGCTTATACAGAAACCCAGCCTAAAACACCAAACAGCAAGCAATGCAGATGTAGAAGCAAGGCAGCTAGGGCAGCAGGTAGCCTAGTGGTTAAGAATGTTGGGCCAATAACCGAAAGGTTACTGGTTTGAATCCATGAGCCGTTTAGGTGAAAAATCTGTAGCTGTGCCCTTGAGAAACGCACTTAACCATATTTACTCCTGTAAATCGCTCTGGATAAGAGAGTCTTCTAAATGACAAAAATGTTTTTTTTTTTAATATGTAGGAAAAACTCCCTAGAAAGGCAGGTACCCTAGTAGAAACCTAGAGAGGAACCAGGCTCTGAGGGGTGGTCAGCCCACTTCTGGCTGTTCCAGGGGGAGATGAAAAGATGACAGAATTTGGCAGATCGGCTGACTTTCGACCAGTCGCAAGACGCTTGTGGCGGTCAAACACCATAGAGGGTAATTTTTTTATTTTTTTTATTTCACCTTTATTTAACCAGATAGGCTAGTTGAGAACAAGTTCACATTTGCAACTGCGACCTGGCCAAGATAAAGCATAGCAGTGTGAACAGACAACAACACAGAGTTACACATGGAGTAAACAATAGACAAGTCAATAACATGTTAGAAAAAAGAGAATCTATATACAATGTGTGCAAAAGGCATGAGGTAGGCAATAAATCGAATAATTACAATTTAGCAGATTAACACTGGAGTGATAAATCATCAGATGATCATGTGCAAGAAGAGATACTGGTGTGCAAAAGAGCAGAAAAGTAAATAAATAAAAGCAGTATGGGGGTGAGGTAGGTAAATTGGGTGGGTAGTTTACAGATGGACTATGTACAGCTGCAGCGATCGGTTAGCTGCTCGGATAGCAGATTTTTAAAGTTGTTGAGGGAGATAAAAGTCTTCAACTTCAGAGATTTTTGCAATTCGTTCCAGTCGCAGGCAGCAGAGAACTGGAAGGAAAGGCGTCCAAATGAGGTTTTGGCTTTAGGGATGATCAGTGAGATACACCTGCTGGAGCGCGTGCTACGGGTGGGTGTAGCCATCGTGACCAGTGAACTGAGATAAGGCGGCACTTTACCTAGCATAGCCTTGTAGATGACCTGGAGCCAGTGGGTCTGACGACGAACATGTAGCGAGGGCCAGCCGACTAGGGCATACAGGTCGCAGTGGTGGGTCGTATAAGGTGCTTTAGTAACAAAACGGATGGCACTGTGATAAACTGCATCCAGTTTGCTGAGTAGAGTATTGGAAGCTATTTTGTAGATGACATCGCCGAAGTCGAGGATCGGTAGGATAGTCAGTTACTTACTAGGGTAAGTTTGGCGCCGTGAGTGAAGGAGGCTTTGTTCCGGAATAGAAAGCCTACTCTAGATTTGATTTTGGATTGGAGATGTTTGATATGAGTCTGGAAGGAGAGTTTGCAGTCTAGCCACACACCTAGGTACTTAGAGATGTCCACATATTCTAGGTCGGAACCGTCCAGGGTGGTGATGCTAGTCGGGCGTGCGGGTGCAGGCAGCGAGCGGTTGAAAAGCATGCATTTGGTTTTACTAGCGTTTAAGAGCAGTTGGAGGCCACGGAAGGAGTGTTGTATGGCATTGAAGCTCGTTTGGAGGTTAGATAGCACAGTGTCCAGGGAAGGGCCGGAAGTATACAGAATGGTGTCGTCTGCGTAGAGGTGGATCAGGGAATCGCCCGCAGCAAGAGCAACATCATTGATGTATACAGAGAAAAGAGTCGGCCCGAGAATTGAACCCTGTGGTACCCCCATAGAGACTGCCAGAGGACCGGACAACATGCCCTCCGATTTGACACACTGAACTCTGTCTGCAAAGTAGTTGGTGAACCAGGCAAGGCAGTCATTAGAAAAACCGAGGCTATTGAGTCTGCCGATAAGAATATGGTGATTGACAGAGTCGAAAGCCTTGGCCAGGTCGATGAAGACGGCTGCACAGTAATGTCTTTTATCGATGGCGGTTATGATATCGTTTAGTACCTTGAGCGTGGCTGAGGTGCACCCGTGACCGGCTCGGAAACCGGAGAAGGTACGGTGGGATTCGAGATGGTCAGTGATCTATTTGTTGACTTGGCTTTCGAAGACCTTAGCTAGGCAGGGCAGGATGGATATAGGTCTGTAACAGTTTGGGTCCAGGGTGTCTCCCCCTTTGAAGAGGGGGATGACAGCGGCAGCTTTCCAATCCTTGGGGATCTCAGATGATACGAAGGAGAGGTTGAACAGGCTGGTAATAGGGGGTGCGACAATGGCGGCGGACAGTTTCAGAAATAGGGGGTCCAGATTGTCAAGCCCAGCTGATTTGTATGGGTCCAGGTTTTCCAGCTCTTTCAGAACATCTGCTATCTGGATATGGGTAAAGGAGAAGCTGGGGCGGCTTGGGCGAGTAGCAGCGGGGGGGGGGGCGGGGCTGTTGGCCAAGGTTGGAGTCGCCAGGTGGAAGGCATGGCCAGCCATTGAGAAATGTTTGTTGAAGTTTTCGATTATCACGGACTTATCAGTGGTGACCGTGTTATCTAGCCTCAGTGCAGTGGGCAGCTGGGAGGAGGTGCCCTTGTTTTCCATGGACTTTACAGTATCCCAGAACTTTTTGGAGTTAGAGCTACAGGATGCAAATTTCTGCTTGAAAAAGCTGGCCTTTGCTTTCCTGACTGACTGCGTGTATTGGTTCCTGACTTCCCTGAACAGTTGCATATCACGGGGGCTCTTCGATGCTATTGCAGTTCGCCACAGGATGTTTTTGTGCTGGTCGAGGGCAGTCAGGTCTGGAGTGAACCAAGGGCTATATCTGTTCTTGGTTCTGCATTTTTTGAACGGAGCATGCTTGTCTAATATGGTGAGGAAGTAACTTTTAAAGAATGACCAGGCATCCTCAACTGACGGGATGAGGTCAATATCCTTCCAGGGTACCCGGGCCAGGTCGATTAGAAAGGCCTGCTCGCAGAAGTGTTTCAGGGAGCGTTTGACAGTGATGAGGGGTGGTCGTTTGACCGTGGACCCGTGGCGGATACAGGCAATGAGGCAGTGATCGCTGAGATCTTGATTGAAGACAGCAGAGGTGTATTTGGAGGGCAAGTTGGTCAGGATAATGTCTATTAGGGTGCCCATGTTTACGGATTTAGGGTTGTACCTGGTGGGTTCCTTGATGATTTGTGTGAGATTGAGGGCATCAAGCTTAGATTGTAGGACTGCCGGGGTGTTAAGCATATCCCAGTTTAGGTCACCTAACAGAACAAACTCTGAAGCTAGATGGGGAGCGATCAATTCACAGATGGTGTCCAGGGCACAGCTGGGAGCTGAGGGGGGTCGGTAGCAGGCGGCAACAGTGAGAGACTTATTTCTGGAGAGATTAATTTTTAAAATTAGAAGTTCGAACTGTTTGGGCATAGACTTGGAAAGTATGACAGAACTTTGCAGGCTATCTCTGCAGTAGATTGCAACTCCTCCCCCTTTGGCAGTTCTATCTTGACAGAAAGTGTTATAGTTGGGTATGGAAATCTCAGAGTTTTTGGTGGCCTTCCTAAGCCAGGATTCAGACACGGCAAGGACATCAGGGTTGGCAGAGTGTGCTAAAGCGGTGAGTAAGGCAAACTTAGGGAGGAGGCTTCTGATGTTGACATGCATGAGGCCAAGGCTTTTTCGATCACAGAAGTCAGCAAATGAGGGTGACTGGGGACATGCAGGGCCTGGGTTTACCTCCACATCACCCGAGGAACAGAGTAGTAGTAGGATGAGGGTGCGGCTAAAGGCTATCAAAACTGGTCGCCTAGAGCGTTGGGGACAAGGAATAAAAGGAGCAGATTTATGGGCGTGGTAGAATAGATTCTGGGCATAATGTGCAGACCAGGGTATGGTGGGGCACGGGTACAGCGGAGGCAAGCCCAGGCACTGGGTGATGATAAGAGAGGTTGTATCTCTGGACATGCTGGTCTCAATGGGTGAGGTCACCGCATGTGTGGGGGGTGGGACAAAGGAGGTATCAGAGGTACGGAGAGTGGAACTACGGGGTCCATTGCAAACCAAAACAATGATAACTAGCCTGAACAACAGTATGCAAGGCATATTGATATTTGAGAGAGACATACAATAAGGCATAAAGTGATTGCAGGTCATGATTGGGAGAGCTAGCTAAAACAGCAGGTGAGATAACAGCAGCTAGTCAGCTAACACAGCAACAGAAGGTAAAAATGGCGACGACTGGGCAGAGAGGGTCGGATTAACTACACACAGATCCTGAGTTAAGGCACAGAGCCGACAGATAAAACACAAATAAACAGAATGGAGTACCGTGAATTAATGGACAGTCAAGCAGGCATCAGCTATGTAGCCAAGTGATCATAGTGTCCAGGGGGCAGCCGTAGATGGAGTAGGGAGGCCTCCACTAAGCTAGCACGCGTTTAAAGTTAGTAGCCCGGGGGGGTGGTCTGCTCAGACGGAGGGGGTCTGCTCAGACGGAGGCCGGTTGAGGGCACCGGTTGAGGGCACGTCTGCAAACCAGACGTGGTGGTGTCGACAGAGAATCCAAGCCGGATAGCGATGGCGAAAGAGAGGTTGTGAATTGTAGAGTTGTGTTTGCTAACTGGTGCTAGCTTCCTGGCTGCGCTAGCTGCAAGATAAGCTAGCAGTTAGCAGACCGGGGCAGGCAAGTTAGCCTTTGGGGGACGTCGCGATGGGGGGGAAGTCTGTTTTTGCCTCTTCGTGCGGTGACGTCGATAGACCAGTCGTGGAATTAGTAGGGTTCCAGGTAGCTCTAGGTAGCTAACAGGCCTAGTAGGTTAGCAGAATGGGCCTTCAGCGGGCGTCACGCCTGAGGGGCCTGTTGGAGTCCCCGGGCAGACTATGTCGGTATTCCAGTCGTAGAGGATAGGCGGGGTTCCGTGCTCCGTACCGGCAGTAAATGGGTCCGGGTCTTGTAGCCCAGGAGTGGGCTTCAGTGGTAGCACAGGAGCCCTAGCCAATTAGCTTCAGGCTAATTGGTGCCTGCTCCGGTGCCTGCTCCGGGATGGAAAAGCTAGCCAGGAGTGGTCACCCGGGATTGTGGTTAGCTAGTTGCGAAGATCCAGATGAAAATGTTCAGAGTTTGCGGTAGGAATCCGGGGATATGGAGAGAAATAGGTCCGTTATGCTCTGGTTTTAGTCACGTTGTTCGAACTAGCGAGAGCTTTCCGAGCTAAAGGTTAGCTGATGACCGCTAGCAATGGTTTGCTAACTGATAGCTGGTAGGCAGTTAGCTGGCTATCTTCAGTAGATGGATTCGAGATCAGAAGTAAATAGAAATACTTTAGAAAAAAGCAGATCCACGCCACATTGGGTGAGGCGGGTTGCAGGAGAGTATTTAGAAGTTGAGGTTTAAGAAAGTATTTTTAAAAGATATGCGAAGAAAAAGATGTAAAAAGATATATACAAGGGACACGGGACACGACAGGACAAAGACGTCTACACTGCTACGCCGTCTTGGAAGAATTGTGAATTGTAATGGTGTTTGGTGAAACATTACAACGGAATGATTTGATTAGTGTAGTGTTAGCTAGCTACATAGTTGTCTTTGCTGTCCTTGTATCTAAGATAATTGTGTAGTTTAGAGTAATTATCTAGCCAGTTATCGAGGTTACCTAGCCAGTTATCGAGGCTACCTAGCCAGCAACACTTTCAAACAAAGTCAACAACGCAGCCACTGCTAGCTAGCCTACTTCACCAGCCTGCAGTACAGTATCATTTTAATCATTTTAGTCAATACGTTTTTTGCAACGTAAGCTTAACTTTCTGAACATTCGAGACGTGTAGTCCACTTGTCATTCCAATCTCCTTTGCATTAGCGTAGCCTCTTCTGTAGCCTGTCAACTATGTGTCTGTCTATCCCTGTTCTCTCCTCTCTGCACAGACAATACAAACGCTTCACACCGCGTGGCCGCTGCCACCCTAACCTGGTGGTCCCAGCGCGCATGACCCACGTGGAGTTCCAGGTCTCCGGCAGCCTCTGGAACTGCCGATCTGCGGCCAACAGGGCAGAGTTCATCACAGCCTATGCTTCCCACCAGTCCCCCGACTTCTTGGCACTGACGGAAACATGGATTACCACAGATAACACTGCTACTCCTACTGCTCTCTCCTCGTCTGCCCACGTGTTCTCGCACACCCCGAGAGCTTCTGGTCAGCGGGGTGGTGGCACTGGGATCCTCATCTCTCCCAAGTGGACATTCTCTCTTTCTCCCCTGACACATCTGTCTATCGCTTCCTTTGAATTCCATGCTGTCACAGTTACCAGCCCTTTCAAGCTTAACATCCTTATCATTTATCGCTCTCCAGGTTCCCTTGAAGAGTTCATCAATGAGCTTGACGCCTTGATAAGTTCCTTTCCTGAGGATGGCTCACCTCTCACAGTTCTGGGTGACTTTAACCTCCCCATGTCTACCTTTGACTCATTCCTCTCTGCCTCCTTCTTTCCACTCCTCTCCTCTTTTGACCTCACCCTCTCACATTCCCCCCCTACTCACAAGGCAGGCAATACGCTTGACCTCATCTTTACTATATGCTGTTCTTCCACTAATGTCACTACAACTCCCCTCCAAGTCTCCGACCACTACCTTGTATCCTTTTCCCTCTCACTCTCATCCAACACTTCCCACTCTGCCCCTACTCGGATGGTATTGCGCCGTCCCAACCTTCGCTCTCTCTCCCCCGCTAGTCTCTCCTCTTCCATCCTATCATCTCTTCCCTCTGCTCAAACCTTCTCCAACCTATCTCCTGATTCTGCCTCCTCAACCCTCCTCTCCTCCCTTTCTGCATCCTTTGACTCTCTATGTCCCCTATCCTCCAGGCCGGCTCGGTCCTCCCCTCCTGCTCCGTGGCTCGACGACTCATTGCGAGCTCACAGAACAGGGCTCCGGGCAGCCGAGCGGAAATGGAGGAGAACTCGCCTCCCTGCGGACCTGGCATCCTTTCACTCCCTCTTCTCTACATTTTCCTCTTCTGTCTCTGCTGCTAAAGCCACTTTCTACCACTCTAAATTCCAAGCATCTGCCTCTAACCCTAGGAAGCTCTTTGCCACCTTCTCCTCCCTCCTGAATCCTCCTCCCCCTCCCCCCCTCCTCCCACTCTGCGGATGACTTCGTTTTGAAAAGAAGGTCGACGACATCCGATCCTCGTTTGCTAAGTCAAACGACACCGCTGGTTCTGCTCACACTGCCCTACCCTGTGCTTTGACCTCTTTCTCCCCTCTCTCCCCAGATGAAATCTCGCGTCTTGTGACGGCCGGCCGCCCAAAAACCTGCCCGCTTGACCCTATCCCCTCCTCTCTTCTCCAGACCATTTCCGGAGACCTTCTCCCTTACCTTACCTCGCTCATCAACTCATCCTTGACCGCTGGCTACGTCCCTTCCGTCTTCAAGAGAGCGAGAGTTGCACCCCTTCTGAAAAAACCTACACTCGATCCCTCAATGTCAACAACTACAGACCGGTGTCCCTTCTTTCTTTTCTCTCCAAAACTCTTGAACGTGCCGTCCTTGCCCAGCTCTCCTGCTATCTCTCTCAGAATGACCTTCTTGATCAAAATCAGTCAGGTTTCAAGACTAGTCATTCAACTGAGACTGCTCTTCTCTGTGTCACGGAGGCGCTCCGCACTGCTAAAGCTAACTCTCTCTCCTCTGCTCTCATCCTTCTAGACCTATCGGCTGCCTTTGATACTGTGAACCATCAGATCCTCCTCTCCACCCTCTCCGAGTTGGGCATCTCCGACGCGGCCCACGCTTGGATTGCGTCCTACCTGACAGGTCGCTCCTACCACGTGGCGTGGCGAGAATCTGTCTCCGCACCACGTGCTCTCACCACTGGTGTCCCCCAGGGCTCTGTTCTAGGCCCTCTCCTATTCTCGCTATACACCAAGTCACCTGGCTCTGTCATATCCTCACATGGTCTCTCCTATCATTGCTATGCAGACGACACACAATTAATCTTCTCCTTTCCCCCTTCTGATAACCAGGTGGCGAATCGCATCTCTGCATGTCTGGCAGACATATCAGTGTGGATGACGGATCACCACCTCAAGCTGAACCTTGGCAAGACGGAGCTGCTCTTCCTCCCGGGGAAGGACTGCCCGTTCCATGATCTCGCCATCACGGTTAACGACTCCATTGTGTCCTCCTCCCAGAGCGCTAAGAACCTTGGCGTGATCCTGGACAACACCCTGTCGTTCTCAACTAACATCAAGGCGGTGGCCCGTTCCTGTAGGTTCATGCTCTACAACATTTGCAGAGTACGACCCTGCCTCACACAGGAAGCGGCGCAGGTCCTAATCCAGGCACTTGTCATCTCCCGTCTGGATTACTGCAACTCCCTGTTGGCTGGGCTCCCTGCCTGTGCCATTAAACCCCTACAACTCATCCAAAACGCCGCAGCCCGTCTGGTGTTTAACCTTCCCAAGTTCTCTCACGTCACCCCGCTCTCTCCACTGGCTTCCAGTTGAAGCTCGCATCCGCTACAAGACCATGGTGCTTGCCTACGGAGCTGTGAGGGGAACGGCACCTCCGTACCTTCAGGCTCTGATCAGGCCCTACAACCAAACAAGGGCACTGCGTTCATCCACCTCTGGCCTGCTCGCCTCCCTACCTCTGAGGAAGTACAGTTCCCGCTCAGCCCAGTCAAAACTGTTCGCTGCTCTGGCACCCCAATGGTGGAACAAACTCCCTCACGACGCCAGGTCAGCGGAGTCAATCACCACCTTCTGGAGACACCTGAAACCCCACCTCTTTAAGGAATACCTAGGATAGGATAAAGTAATCCTTCTAACCCACCCCCCCCCTTAAAAGATTTAGATGCACTATTGTAAAGTGGCTGTTCCACTGGATATAAGGTGAATGCACCAATTTGTAAGTCGCTCTGGATAAGAGCGTCTGCTAAATGACTTAAATGTAAATGTAAATGTAAATGTAATAATATTTTTTAGGCCAAACCGTTCAGACACTACAGACAATTTTGAGAAAAGACCGATTTTCAGGTCTGACAAACGCTCTCTCTGTCACCTTTCACCACAGATGTGGAAGTGCGACATTGGCAGATGCGGTATATTGAGAGCCATCCAATGCAATATCTCTTGCTTAAAATAACAGATTTTTATGGGGATTTTTTTTTTTCTTTTCGTGGGTGCGTGGGCATCGACTCGGTTTTAAGGCAAGATCTTTCTTCAAGATGCTCAAACGTTCAAATAATAATCACAGTGGTTAAATGTTGTTTAGGAGTGGAATAAATGTTGTGGATCTTAATGTTTCTCCTCATAATCCTGGACTATCGGACCACCATTTTATTACGTTTATAATAACAAAACAAGGATCATCAAAAGCCGTGCTATAAATTCTCGGACAATGCAAAGATTCCTAGATGCCCTTCCAGACTCCCTCCACCTACCCAAGGACGTCAGAGTACAAAAATCAGTTAACCACCAAACTGAGGAACTCAATTTAACCTTGCGTAATACCCTCGATGCAGTCGCACACCAAAAAACAAAAAACATTCGTAATAAGAAACTAGCTCCCTGCTATACAGAAAATATCCGAGCTCTGAAGCAAGCTTCCAGAAAAATGGAACTGAAATGGTGCTACAGCAAACTGGAAGTCTTCTGACTAGCTTGGAAAGACAGGATCGAAGAGCCCTCACTGCTGCTCGATCATCCTATTTTTCCAACTTAATTGAGGAAAATAAGAACAATCCAAAATGTATTTTTGATACTGTCCCAAAGCTGACGAAAAGATCATGATCATTAGAAAGCAAATTACGGACTCCTCTTTAAATCAGCATATTCCTCCAAAGCTCAGTTGTCAGTTGTCAGTCTCAGTTGTCTCCACAACACTGCCAGGACCTAGGATCAAGGGAGACACTCAAGTTTCTTAATACTATATCTCTTGACACATTGATGAAAATAATCATGGCCTCTAAATCTTCAAGCTGCATACTGGACCCTATTCCAACTAAACTACTGAAAGAGCTGCTTCCTGTTCTTGGCCCTCCTATGTTGAGCATAATAAACGGCTCCTTATCCACCGGATGTGTACCAAACTCACTAAAAGTGGCAGTAATAAAGCCTCTCTTGAAAAAGCCAAAGCTTGACCCAGAAAATATGAAAAACTATCAGCCTATATCGAATCTACCATTCCTCTGTTGCGCAGCAACTCACTGCCTTCCTGAAGACAAACAATGTATACGAAATGCTTCAGTCTGGCTTTAGACCCAATCATAGCACTGAGACTGTACTTGTGAAGGTGGTAAATTACCTTTTAATGGCATTAAAAGGCTCTGCATCTGTCCTTGTGTTCCTAGACCTTAGAGCTGCTGTTGATACCATCGAATACCACATTCTTTTGGAGAGATTGGAAACCCAAATTGGTTTACACGGACAAGTTCTGGCCTGGTTTAGATCTTATCTGTCGTAAAGATATCAGATTGTCTTTGTAGATGGTTTGTCCTCTGACAAATCAAATGTTTTTTTGTTTTTTTACCTTTATTTAACTAGGCAAGTCAGTTAAGAAAAAAGTCTTATTTTCAATGACGGCCTAGGAACAGTGGGTTAACTGCCTTGTTCATGGGCAGAACTACAAATGTTTTACCTTGTCAGCTCAGCAAATCAATCGTGCAACCTTTCAGTTACAAGTCCAACGCTCTAACCACTAGGCTACCTGCTGCCCCAACTGTAAATGTCAGTGTTCCTCAAGTCTACATTTTAGGACCACTATTGTTTTCATTATATATTTTACCTCTTGGTGATGTCATTCGGAAACATAATGTTAACTTTCACAGCTATGCTGACGACACACAGCTGTACATTTCGAAGAAATATGGTGAAGCTCCAAAAATGATCTCCCTGGCAGTCTGTGTTTCAGACATAAGGAAATGTAAGGAAGTGACATGAGGAAGTGCACAGCAAATGTCCTACTTTTAAACTCGGACAAAACAGAGATGCTAGTTCTAGGTCTCAAGAAACAAAGAGCAAATTAAGTCTGACATTTTAAAGTGGAAATTACAAACTTTAGAAGCCTTTTTAGCCTTGAATAGAAAGTTTGCATTTCCTGCAAGAAAAGAGCAATCAAATTCATATCCTACATCTGTAGCATAATAAACTGCTTTAGGCTGTGTTATTCACAAATTGCACCCTATTCCCTATGTAGTGCACTACGTTTGATAGGGCTCTGGTAAAAAGTATTGCTCTATAGGGAATAGGGTGCCATTGGGGATGCAGGCTCTGTCTCACAAGGAGGCTGAGTAGTACTCATTCTCCCACTCAGTGTGTGTGGTTGATTCTGAGGGTTTAACATTTCATGCAAGGTAAATAGAGTCTGAGTGTGTCTCAGTGTGTGTGGTTAATTCTGAGGGTTTACCATTTCATGCATGGCTGTTTACATGAGGCAGGTCCAGATGAAGGAAGGCATGCTTAAAACAAGATGAAAAGCACAACAACCCTGCGTTAAGATGAAAGGTTGGATCTCGAGAACACACATATACATGGACACACACACGTACACAGACAAAATAGGCCATATAAAATGTTGGATCTGGATCTGGATCTGGATTACACCTCTCATTCCATAGCTAACCTGGAAGAGGAGAGCTGGAAAACGAGAGCTGGAAAACGAGAGCTGGAAGAGGAGAGCTGGAAGAAGAGAGCTGGAAGAAGAGAGCTGCAAAACGAGAGCTGCAAAACGAGAGCTGCAAAACGAGAGCTGGAAGAAGAGAGCTGGAAGAAGAGAGCTGGAAGAGGAGAGCTGGAAGAGGAGAGCTGGAAGAGGAGAGCTGGAAGAGGAGAGCTGGAAGAGGAGAGCTGGAAGAGGAGAGCTGGAAGAGGAGAGCTGGAAGAGGAGAGCTGGAAAACGAGAGCTGGAAAACGAGAGCTGGAAGAAGAAAGCTGGAAGAAGAAAGCTGGAAAACGAGAGCTGGTAGAAGAGAGCTGGTAGAAGAGAGCTGGAAGAAGAGAGCTGGAAGAAGAGAGCTGGAAGACGAGAGCTGGAAGACGAGAGCTGGAAGACGAGAGCTGGAAGACGAGAGCTGGAAGACGAGAGCTGGAAGACGAGAGCTGGAAGACGAGAGCTGGAAAACGAGAGCTGGAAAACGAGAGCTGGAAAACGAGAGCTGGAAAACGAGAGCTGGAAAACGAGAGCTGGAAAACGAGAGCTGGAAAACGAGAGCTGGAAAACGAGAGCTGGAAGAAGAGAGCTGGAAGAAGAGAGCTGGAAAACGAGAGCTGGAAGAAGAAAGCTGGAAAACGAGAGCTGGTAGAAGAGAGCTGGAAAACGAGAGCTGGAAAACGAGAGCTGGAAGAAGAGAGCTGGAAGAAGAGAGCTGGAAGAAGAGAGCTGGAAGAGGAGAGCTGGAAGAGGAGAGCTGGAAGAGGAGAGCTGGAAGAGGAGAGCTGGAAAACGAGAGCTGGAAAACGAGAGCTGGAAAACGAGAGCTGGAAAACGAGAGCTGGAAAACGAGAGCTGGAAAACGAGAGCTGGAAAACGAGAGCTGGAAAACGAGAGCTGGTAGAAGAGAGCTGGAAAACGAGAGCTGGAAAACGAGAGCTGGAAAACGAGAGCTGGAAAACGAGAGCTGGAAAACGAGAGCTGGAAAACGAGAGCTGGAAAACGAGAGCTGGAAGAAGAGAGCTGGAAAACGAGAGCTGGAAGAAGAAAGCTGGAAAACGAGAGCTGGTAGAAGAGAGCTGGAAGAGGAGAGCTGGAAAACGAGAGCTGGAAAACAAGAGCTGGAAGAAGAGAGCTGGAAGAAGAGAGCTGGAAGAGGAGAGCTGGAAAACGAGAGGTGGAAAACGAGAGCTGGAAGAAGAGAGCTGGTAGAAGAGAGCTGGAAGAGGAGAGCTGGAAGAACAATGCTTGTAAATTATTGGTTTGTTTTTAAAGCTGACTCCCTATAGCGTGTTGTTTGTTTTTCACGCTGACTCCCTAAAGAGTGTGTTGTTTGTTTTTCACGCTGACTCCCTATAGCGTGTTGTTTGGTTTTCACGCTGACTCTCCATTGCGTGTTGTTTGTTTTTCACGCTGACCCCCTAAAGAGTGTGTTGTTTGTTTTTCACGCTGACTCCCTATAGCGTGTTGTTTGGTTTTCACGCTGACCCCCTATAGCGTGTGTTGTTTGTTTTTCACGCTGACTCTCCATTGCGTGTTGTTTGTTTTTCACGCTGACTCCCTATAGCGTGTGTTGTTTGTTTTTCACGCTGACCCCCTGCCTAGCCAGTTGTAGCTCAATCTTGGGTGTAATGATCACGTTCCCGCACTAACTGACTGTGTAGAGGCTTATTGATTTAATGTTACATTATCCTACATGCTACATGCAAAGTTATAAACTATATAGCTGTCGGCTATATTAGCCACAACTTAACGTTCTTTGTGCAGCTTCTAATGTCGAACAAAGTTTGAAATTGTTGTGCCTCCGTCTGTAATTTTCTTCCCGCATGTTTTGCAAGTTGCAATCTGTTTTTTGTTGATACAGCGTCGTCTTTATATCCGAAAATAATACTTTTGGGCATCGTATTTTTCAAAGGCACCATCTTTTTCTCAGCTGGCAAAATTTGATTGGCTGCTGTCTGATTCAAACTGTAATCCGTTAAATGAAGAGTTGACGCGCTGCACACTTTTTTTAATAGCATCATTTTTAATATTTGGGCTTGGGGAGGGTATCAAGTCAGGTCGAGTCAAAAGGCTCAAGTCCAAGTCACAAGTCATTGGTGTTAAAGTCAAAGTCGAGTTGCAATCATCATATTTGTGACTCAAGTCGGACTCAAGTCCAAGTCATGTCAAATCAAATCATCAAATCAAATGTATTTATAAAGCCCTTCTTACATCAGCTGATATATCAAAGTGCTGTACAGAAACCCAGCCTAAAACCCCAAACAGCAAGCAATGCAGGTGTAGAAGCACAGTGGCCAGGAAAAACTCCCTAGAAAGGCCAAGACCTAGGAATAAACCTAGAGAGGACGCAGGATATGAGGGGTGGCTGAGTGTGACTCGAGTCCACACCTCTGGCAAACACTGTCTGGTTTTGACACTTTGATCTCGTGTGACAGTGGAATTCAGAGAAGTTACTGTACTAGGTTACCTTATAAGGTAACCTCAGTTTATTGCTGCACTTATACATTGACGTAGATGATCACACCATGAGAGAGTGATCATAGGTATATAAATCAGCTGTGCCCTTTGCTTGTTTGTAGAACTTACTCTGAGACATGCATGCTGTGTTTCCATTGTTCATTTCTGCCTGCAATTGCATTAATAAAGGTTTGATTGATTTACTTTAAGAAGATATTGTCTGACTGCTGATTTCACCACTACGCCAGTGATTGACAAGGAACAAGGAACCTACCCCGACAGAATGACGTAGGCCACTGTGTTCTTAGGGACCTTCAATGCTGCAGAAATTTTTTGGTAGCCTTCCCCAGACCTGTGTCTCAACACAAACCTGTTTCAGAGCGCTATGGACAATTCCTTCGACCTCATGGCTTGGTTTTTGCTCTCACATGCACTGTCAACAGTGGGACCTTATATGGACAGATGTGTGCCTTTACAAATCATGTCCAGTCAGTTAAATGTACCACAGTTGGACCAATAATGTTGTAGAAACATCTCAAGGATGATCAAGGAAACAGGATGCACCTGAGCTCCATTTTGAGTCGCTTAGCAAAGGCTCTGAATACTTATCTAAATATGGTATTTCTGTTTTTTATTCTTAATACATTTACAAAAAAATCTAAAAATATGATTTCGGTTTGTCATTATGGGGTATTGTGTGAGGATTTTTATTTATTTAATCCATTTTAGAATGAGGCTGTATGTTGAAAAAGGGAATGGGTCTGAATACTTTGTTACATCGTGCCTTAGCCTCAGTCACCCACTTCAATTGGGGCTCCTTACAATTGCATGAGCATGAGCATTTGCACTTTGCACTTTGTGTGACACAAAGATTGTGTCTCAAATGGCACCCTATTCCCTATATAGTGGACTACTTTTGACCAGGACCCATGGGGCCCAGGGTGGCATTTAGGACTGCATTATTGCACAGCTGTCTTGCTGGCCTACCTCCATTGCACTTAACTTATATGTTTTACTCTGTACATGGGAATATAACCACACAAGTAATTTTTATCAGCAATAAGTCAACTTGATGGAAACACATTTCTGGTGGGAAAATGCATGTATTGCTTTTATGCAGCTTTTTGAATATTCACATTAAAGTCTATGCCAAGGCACAATGAAGCTGTTCTGGCAGCTCGTGATGGCCCAATGCCCTATTAAGACATGATTATGGTGTTTCCTTTATTTTGACAGTTAAGTATATTTTAATGTTTTGTTTTTCTACAATCTAACGACAAAACTGACCATATTTCCCCCTCCTGTTCTGACTGTCCTCCCCTTTCCCTTTTAACTTCAAGTTGGTTTAGTGAATAAAAAGTGAATAAAAATAGTAATACAAATAAAAGCTCAATTAAATAATTTTGCAGATTTAATAATGTATCGATTTTTTTTTCTTCACAAATAGTTACATAGTATATATGGAAATAACTGTAATTTTTACCTGTCGAAAGCTAGCTTATTAGCATTAGCCATCTCTTATGCTGAGGGAGAGTAGCTAGCTAGCTACCACCAACCCTGATCATACCTGTGGCTAACTCTGCTGCTGCACTTTGCCTTTCTGACTGTTCTGCCTTCTCCTCCTAATTCATTGCTGCCTCAACCTGCTCACGTTTTATTGCCTCTCTTTCAGAAGAAGTTTCAAATACCCATACTTCCTCTGTGCTATGCTGCAGACTCTGACTAAGTGACAGGCGTTAGGCTGAGTGATGACATTGACATCTAACCGGTGCTGTAGGAATGGGGGAAGGGTCAAGAGAATCTGGCCCAATCACAGCAGGCACAGCATCACTCCAGGGGCTTCTTGCAGTGCCTGCTACTGCCTAGCGCAGTATATAACATTGTATATTTTAGTCATAAAAATGTGTCAGTAAATCATTTTCACCATCAGAAGGTTCAGGGCTGGACAAAAACATCTGGGGCTGAAGCCCGGAGGTCCAGGCCATACAACGCCACTGAGTAGAACCATGTCTACATCCCAAATGGCATCCTGAGTAGAACCATGTCTACATCCCAAATGGCATCCTGAGTAGAACCATGTCTACATCCCAAATGGCATCCTGAGTAGAACCATATCTTTATCCCAAATGGCATCCTGAGTAGAACCATATCTACATCCCAAATGGCATCCTGAGTAGAACCATGTCTACATCCCAAATGGCATCCTGAGTAGAACCATATCTACATCCCAAATGGCATCCTGAGTAGAACCATGTCTACATCCCAAATGGCATCCTGAGTAGAACCATGTCTACATCCCAAATGGCATCCTGAGTAGAACCATGTCTACATCCCAAATGGCATCCTGAGTAGAACCATGTCTACATCCCAAATGGCATCCTGAGTAGAACCATGTCTACATCCCAAATGGCATCCTGAGTAGAACCATGTCTACATCCCAAATGGCATCCTGAGTAGAACCATATCTTTATCCCAAATGGCATCCTGAGTAGAACCATGTCTACATCCCAAATGGCATCCTGAGTAGAACCATATCTACATCCCAAATGGCATCCTGAGTAGAACCATATCTACATCCCAAATAGCATCCTGAGTAGAACCATGTCTACATCCCAAATGGCATCCTGAGTAGAACCATGTCTACATCCCAAATGGCATCCTGAGTAGAACCATATCTACATCCCAAATGGCATCCTGAGTAGAACCATATCTACATCCCAAATGGCATCCTGAGTAGAACCATGTCTACATCCCGAATGGCATCCTGAGTAGAACCATGTCTACATCCCAAATGGCATCCTGAGTAGAACCATATCTACATCCCAAATGGCATCCTGAGTAGAACCATGTTTACATCCCAAATGGCATCCTGAGTAGAACCATGTCTACATCCCAAATGGCATCCTGAGTAGAACCATATCTACATCCCAAATGGCATCCTGAGTAGAACCATATCTACATCCCAAATGGCATCCTGAGTAGAACCATATCTACATCCCAAATGGCATCCTGAGTAGAACCATATCTACATCCCAAATGGCATCCTGAGTAGAACCATGTCTACATCCCAAATGGCATCCTGAGTAGAACCATGTCTACATCCCAAATGGCATCCTGAGTAGAACCATGTCTACATCCCAAATGGCATCCTGAGTAGAACCATGTCTACATCCCAAATGGCATCCTGAGTAGAACCATATCTACATCCTGAGTAGAACCATGTCTACATCCCAAATGGCATCCTGAGTAGAACCATGTCTACATCCCAAATGGCATCCTGAGTAGAACCATAAATCCCCCCACAAACATAATCCAGGTGTTGGCATGCAATCAAGAGAATGAAATGTAGATGGGGGGAAAATCCTTGGCACTGATTACAGCTTCTCTTATTAGTTTAGTGATACACTGAGCTCTGAAACACGGTTGTGTTCCAAATGGCACCCTCCTCCCTATATAGGGCACAAATGTTGATCAGGGACCATAAGACTCTGGTCAAAAGTAGTGCACTATATAGGGAATATGGTGCCATTTGGGACGAATTCACATATTGATGAGTCAGACTGAGAAATAATCTGAATCTGATAGGTGGAGATCTATTTATCTATCTATCTAAATATCTCATCTATCTGCCAAAAAAGACTACTGACTATTAACTGGTGACTACTGAATAGTGACTAGTGACTACTGAATAATAGTGACTATTGAATACTAAAAACTCACTTGTGCTAGTGACTAGTGACAACTGACTACTGACTATTGCTAGTGACTAGTGAATACTGACTCGTGACTAGTGCTAGTGAATACATTTACATTTTTTTACATTTAAGTCATTTAGCAGACGCTCTTATCCAGAGCGACTTACAAGTACATTCATTCATACTTTTTTGTACTGGCCCCCCGTGGGAAACGAACCCACAACCCTGGCGTTGCAAGCGCCATGCTCTACCAACTGAGCTACACGGGACTATAATACTGAATACTGAATAGTGACTAGTGAATAATGACAAGTGACTAGTTACTGCTGAATACTGACTATTAACTACTGACTAGTGAATGTTGACTAGTGAATACTGAATGCTGACTAGTGCTAGAGTACTAATGACTAATGACAACTGACTAGTGAACTGACTACTGAATACAGACTAGGGACTACTGAATACTGACTACTGATTACTGACTAGTGACCACTGACTAGTGACTAGTGACTAGTGGCTACTGACTAATGACTAGTTACTAATAACTGGTGACTACTGAATACTGACTAGTGACAACTGACTACTTTTGGTATTTTTAGTGTTTTTATTAGGATTACCATTAGCTGTTGCCAAACTCTTCCCGGTGCCCATGCAAAACATGAAACATGACATAACCTGTCATAATACAGAACATTAACAGACAAGAACAGCTCAAGGACAGAACTACATCAAAACATTACTTATTTATTTTTTAAAGGCAAACGTAGCCTACATACCAATTCATACACGCAAACTATCTAGGTCAAATAGGGGAGAGGCGCTGTGCCGTGAGGTGTTGCTTTATCTGATTTTTGAAACCATGTTTGCTGTTCATTTGAACAATATAAGATGGATGGAAGTTCCATGCAATAATGGCTCTATATAATACTGTACACTTTCTTGAATTTGTCCTGGATTTGGGGACTGTGGAAAGACCCCTCATGGCATTTCTGGTGGGGTAAGTGTATGTTTCAGAGCTGTGTGTAAGTTGACTATGCAAATAATTGGTATTTCCAACACATTTTTTCATTTTTTTTTTTAAGTGATGCAGTCAGTCTCTCCTCAACTCTTTTTTTTAATATATTGAATTTGTTATTTTTACCCCAACTTCGTGGTATCCAATTGTTAGTAGTTACTATCTTGTCTCATCGCTACAACTCCCGTACGGGCTCGGGAGAGACAAAGGTCAAAAGCCATGCGTCCTCCAAAACACAACCCAACCAAGCCGCACTGCTTCTTAACACAGCACGCATCCAACCCGGAAGCCAGCCGCAACAATGTGTCGGAGGAAACACCGTGTACCTGGCCCCCTTGGCTAGCGCGCACTGCGCCCAGCCCACCACATGAGTCGCTAGTACGCGATGAGACAAGGATATCCCTACCGGCCAAACCCTCCCTAACCCGGACGCCGCTAGGCCAATTGTGCCTCGCCCCACGGACCTCCCGGTCGCGGCCGGCTGCGACAGAGCCTGGGCGCGAACCCAGAGTCTCTGGTGGCACCGCTAGCACTGCGATGCAGTGCCCTAGACCACTGCGCCACCCGGGAGGCCTTCTCCTCAACTCTTAACCAAGAGATACTGGCATGGATAGTATTTATATCAGCGCTCTGATTACAATGAAGAGCAAGACGTGACGCTCTGTTCTGGACCAGCTGCAGCTTAACTAGGTCTTTCCTTGCAGCACTGGACCGCACGACTAGACAATAAATAAGACTAGACAAAGTAGATTATGCAGAACTTGCTTTGTGGAGTGTGGTGTCAAAAAAGCTGAGCGTCTCTTTATTATGGATAGACCTCTCCCTCTCTTTACAAACATTGAATCTATAGGTTTTGACCAGGACAGTTTACAATCTAAGGCAACGCCAAGTAGTTTAGTCTCCTCAACTTGTTCAACAGGCACACCATTCACTACAAGATTCACTACTAACTACTGACTACTAACTAATGACTACTAAATTCTGACTAGTTACTAGTGACTACTGAATACTGACTAGTGACTGCTGAATAGTGACTAGTGACTGCTGAATAGTGACTAGTGACCAGTGACTAGTGAAAGGTGAAGGTCGTTTCTGGAGCCATTGCTAACTAGTGTTAGTGCAATTACTTATTTGCCTAATCTGGCACTAACCCTTTAATACTCCCCTGCTACTATAAATGGCAGAATCCTCATACTGAGAAATCTTCTGAAACTGAAAACTTTATTTTGGTTTGTAAAAGAAGTGGATGCCTAATGGTATCTGTGCTAAATCTTTCCTCTTTATATCCTCACTGCACCTACTGTTTACTGTCGTCACTGAATCCTCTTCTGAAACAATGTCCCTACTGTTTACTGTCGTCACTGAATCCTCTTCTGAAACAATGTGCCTACTGTTTACTGTCGTCACTGAATCCTCCTCTGAAACAGGATGTCTACTGTTTACTGTCCTCACTGAATCCTCCTCTGAAACAGGATGTCTACTGTTTACTGTCCTCACTGAATCCTCCTCTGAAACAGGATGTCTACTGTTTACTGTCCTCACTGAATCCTCCTCTGAAACAGGATGTCTACTGTTTACTGTCCTCACTGAATCCTCCTCTGAAACAGGATGTCTACTGTTTACTGTCGTCACTGAATCCTCTTCCGAAACAGGATGTCTACTGTTTACTGTCCTCACTGAATCACTGAATCCTCTTCTGAAACAGGATGCTTACAGTTGACTGTCCTTACTGAATCCTCCTCTGAAACATGATACCTACTGTTTACTGTCGTCACTGAATCCTCCTCTGAAACAGGATGTCTACTGTTTACTCTCCTCACTGAATCCTCCTCTGAAACAGGGTGTCTACTGTACACTCTCCTCACTGAATCCTCCTCTGAAACAGGGTGCCTGTACAGTATCTTTCTTTCCTCTTTTCACCTACTGTTCACTACAGCGTCTTTCATCCTCCTCACTGAGTCCTCCTCTGCACCCTGGTCCAGAGCCAGAATCTGAGATTTCTCACATGGCAGCTTCTCTCTACTCTTTCCCACTTTAGATGATTTTTAGTAAATAAATAAACAGTCTTCCCCCGCCAAGCATAAACGGGCCAAATGAGGCAGATCAACTTAAAATAAAAATGGATAATGCACATTAATGCACATTGGCAATTTTATAGCCACATTATCTTAAATACCAAAAGTAAAGGGAAAACCTTACAATTATACATTGCTATTAAACCAAAGAGAAAAGGTTGAGGTATGGTATACAGTATGGTTCACATTAGGCATCTGCCCTCTGGTATATTATGCTCCCAGAGTGTAGTTTAATCAGACACGTGGGTCTTGGTCAGGAGATTATGGTGGTGTACATTGCCGTCAATTTGAAATGTAGGAATTAGGATGGGAGATTTAGTTGGCATAGTCATTACTCATCTAGATCGGATGAACAAGAGTGCCCAGCCTGAAGAAGTGAATTAATGTGTGTGTGTGTTCTGTTCACTGATTTTGTAAAAAAAAAAATTGTTGTGAAGCGTCTCTCTCTATATATATAAATTCATGCTTATTCGAGCAGTGAAGACAAATAAAAGCAAATGAAAAGAGCATGGAATGTTTCCATATAAATAAATTATGTTTAAAACTGGAGACATACTGTATGTCCCATACAACAAAAGTGGGTAGCACTTCATATTACACTGAATGAATTCATTAATTAAAATATGATGTAGGAACATTCACACCAACACAACAGATATACAGTCTAACATCACATTCACACCAACACAACAGATATACAGTCTAACATCACATTCACACCAACACAACAGATATACAGCCTAACATCACATTCACACCAACACAACATATATACAGACTAACACAGCATTCACACCAACACAACAGATATACAGTCTAACATCACATGCACACCAACACAACAGATATACAGTCTAACATCGCATTCACACCAACACAACAGATATACAGTCTAACATCACATTCACACCAACACAACAGATATACAGTCTAACATCACATTCACACCAACACAACAGATATACAGTCTAACATCACATTCACACCAACACAACCGATAAACAGTCTAACATCACATTCACACCAACACAACAGAAATACAGTCTAACATCACATTCACACCAACACAACAGATATACAGCCTAACATCACATTCCCTGGCCATTCACACCAACACAACAGATATACAGTCTAACTTCACATTCACACCAACACAACAGATATACAGTCTAACATCACATTCACACCAACACAACAGATATACAGTCTAACATCACATTCACACCAACACAACAGATATACAGTCTAACATCACATGCACACCAACACAACCGATAAACAGTCTAACATCACATTCACACCAACACAACAGATATACAGTCTAACATCACATTCACACCAACACAACAGATATACAGTCTAACATCACATTCACACCAACACAACAGATATACAGTCTAACATCACATTCACACCAACACAACAGATATACAGCCTAACATCACATTCACACCAACACAACAGATATACAGTCTAACATCACATTCACACCAACACAACAGATATACACTCTAACTTCACATTCACACCAACATCACATTCACACCAACACAACAGATATACAGTCTAACATCACATTCACACCAACACAACAGATATACAGTCTAACATCACATTCCCTGGCCATTCACACCAACACAACAGATATACAGTCTAACACCACATTCACACCAACACAACAGATATACAGCCTAACATCACATTCCCTGGCCATTCACACCAACACAACAGATATACAGTCTAACTTCACATTCACACCAACACAACAGATATACAGTCTAACATCACATGCACACCAACACAACAGATATACAGTCTAACATCACATTCACACCAAGACAGCAGATATACAGTCTAACATCACATTCACACCAACACAACAGATATACAGTCTAACATCACATTCCCTGGCCATTCACACCAAGACAGCAGATATACAGTCTAACATCACATTCACACCAACACAACAGATATACAGTCTAACATCACATTCACACCAACACAACAGATATACAGTCTAACATCACATTCACACCAACACAACAGATATACAGTCTAACATCACATTCACACCAACACAACAGATATACAGTCTAACATCACATTCACACCAACACAACAGATATACAGTCTAACATCACATTCACACCAAGACAGCAGATATACAGTCTAACATCACATTCACACCAACACAACAGATATACAGTCTAACATCACATTCCCTGGCCATTCACACCAAGACAGCAGATATACAGTCTAACATCACATTCACACCAACACAACAGATATACAGTCTAACACCACATTCACACCAACACAACAGATATACAGCCTAACATCACATTCCCTGGCCATTCACACCAACACAACAGATATACAGTCTAACTTCACATTCACACCAACACAACAGATATACAGTCTAACATCACATTCACACCAAGACAGCAGATATACAGTCTAACATCACATTCACACCAACACAACAGATATACAGTCTAACATCACATTCCCTGGCCATTCACACCAAGACAGCAGATATACAGTCTAACATCACATTCACACCAACACAACAGATATACAGTCTAACATCACATTCACACCAACACAACAGATATACAGTCTAACATCACATTCACACCAACACAACAGATATACAGTCTAACATCACATTCACACCAACACAACAGATATACAGTCTAACATCACATTCACACCAACACAACAGATATACAGTCTAACATCACATTCACACCAAGACAGCAGATATACAGTCTAACATCACATTCACACCAACACAACAGATATACAGTCTAACATCACATTCCCTGGCCATTCACACCAAGACAGCAGATATACAGTCTAACATCACATTCACACCAACACAACAGATATACAGTCTAACACCACATTCACACCAACACAACAGATATACAGCCTAACATCACATTCCCTGGCCATTCACACCAACACAACAGATATACAGTCTAACTTCACATTCACACCAACACAACAGATATACAGTCTAACATCACATTCACACCAACACAACAGATATACAGTCTAACATCACATTCACACCAACACAACAGATATACAGCCTAACATCACATTCACACCAACACAACAGATATACAGTCTAACATCACATTCACACCAACACAACAGATATACAGTCTAACATCACATTCACACCAACACAACAGATATACAGTCTAACACCACATTCACACCAACACAACAGATATACAGCCTAACATCACATTCCCATGGCCAGCAGCAAACCACCCTGCATACCACTGCTGGCTTGCTTCTGAAGCTAAGCAGGGTTGGTCCTGGTCAGTCCCTGGATGGGAGACCAGATGCTGCTGGAAGTGGTGTTGGAGGGCCAGTAGGAGGCACTCTTTCCTCTTGTCTAAAAAATATCCCAATGTCCCAGGGCAGTGATTGGGGACACTGCCCTGTGTAGGGTGCCGTCTTTCGGATGGGACGTTAAACGGGTGTCCTGACTCTGAGGTCATTAAAGATCCCATGGCACTTATCGTAAGAGTAGGGGTGTTAACCCCGGTGTCCTGGCTAAATTCCCAATCTGGCCCTCAAACCATCATGGCCACCTAATAATCCCCAGTTTACAATTGGCTCATTCATCCCCCTCCTCTCCCCTGTAACTATTCCCCAGGTCGCTGCTGCAAATGAGAACGTGTTCTCAGTCAACTTACCTGGTAAAATAACGGTAAAATAAATAAAAAATTCACACCAACACAACAGATATACAGCCTAACATCACATTCACATTCACACCAACACAACAGATATACAGTCTAACTTCACATTCACACCAATTCAACAGGAAACATCAAGGCATGAGAGATGCGACAAGAAGGATTACGAGTTTATATTATTTTTCCTTTTTAGATTCATATGAACCTCAACATTAAAGAACCACAACATTAAGAAACCACAACTTTAAAGAAACCACAACTAAGAAACCACAACTCTAAGAAACCGCAACTCTAAGAAACCGCAACTCTAAGAAACCGCAACGTTAAGGAACCGCAACGTTAAGGAACCGCAACGTTAAGAAACCGCAACGTTAAGAAACCGCAACGTTAAGAAACCGCAACGTTAAGAAACCATAACGTTAAGGAACCGCAACGTTAAGAAACCGCAACGTTAAGAAACCGCAACGTTAAGAAACCGCAACGTTAAGAAACCGCAATGTTAAGAAACCACAACGTTAAGAAACCACAACTTTAAAGAAACCATAACGTTAAGAAACCATAACGTTAAGAAACCATAACGTTAAGAAACCCAACCTTAAGAAACCACAACGTTAAGAAACCACAACGTTAAGAAACCATAACGTTAAGAAACCACAACTTTAAAGAAACCATAACGTTAAGAAACCACAACGTTAAGAAACCACAACGTTAAAGAAACCACAACTTTTAAGAAACCACAACGTTAAAGAAACCACAACGTTAAAGAAACCACAACGTTAAAGAAACCACAACTTTAAAGAAACCACAACGTTAAGAAACCACAACGTTAAGAAACCACAACGTTAAGAAACCACAACTTTAAGAAACCACAACTTTAAGATACCACAATGTTAAGAAACCACAATGTTAAGAAACCACAATGTTAAGAAACCACAATGTTAAGAAACCACAATGTTAAGAAACCACAATGTTAAGAAACCACAATGTTAAGAAACCACAACTTTAAAGAAACCACAACGTTAAGATACCACAACTTTAAGATACCACAACGTTAAGAGACCACAACTTTAAAGAAACCATAACGTTAAGAAACCACAACTTTAAAGAAACCACAACGTTAAGAAACCACAACGTTAAGAAACCACAACGTTAAGAAACCACAACGTTTAACTAACCACAACTTTAAAGAAACCACAACTTTAAAGAAACCACAACGTTAAGAAACCACAACGTTAAAGAAACCACAACGTTAAAGAAACCACAACGTTAAAGAAACCACAACGTTAAAGAAACCACAACGTTAAAGAAACCACAACGTTAAAGAAACCACAACTTTAAAGAAACCATAACGTTAAGAAACCACAACGTTAAGAGACCACAACTTTAAAGAAACCACAACGTTAAGAAACCACAACGTTAAGAAACCACAACGTTAAGAAACCACAACGTTAAGAAACCACAACGTTAAGAATCCACAACGTTAAGAAACCACAACTTTAAAGAAACCACAACATTAAGAAACCACAACGTTAAGAAACCACAACGTTAAGAAACCACAACGTTAAGAAACCACAACGTTAAGAAACCACAACGTTAAGAAACCACAACATTACGAAACCACAACATTACGAAACCACAACATTAAGAAACCACAACTTTAAAGAAACCACAACGTTAAGAAACCACAACGTTAAGAAACCACAACGTTAAGAAACCACAACGTTAAGAAACCACAACGTTAAGAAACCACAACGTTAAGAAACCACAACGTTAAGAAACCACAACGTTAAGAAACCACAACGTTAAGAAACCACAACGTTAAGAAACCACAACGTTAAGAAACCACAACGTTAAGAAACCACAACGTTAAGAAACCACAACGTTAAGAAACCACAACGTTAAAGAAACCAGAACGTTAAGAAACCACAACTTTAAAGAAACCACAACTTTAAAGAAACCACAACGTTAAGAAACCACAACGTTAAGAAACCACAACGTTAAGAAACCACAACGTTAAGAAACCACAACGTTAAAGAAACCACAACGTTAAAGAAACCACAACGTTAAGAAACCACAACGTTAAGAAACCACAACGTTAAGAAACCACAACTTTAAAGAAACCACAACTTTAAAGAAACCACAATGTTAAAGAAACCACAATGTTAAAGAAACCACAACTTTAAAGAAATGTGGAATATAGTTCCATGGCTCTATGTAGTACTGTGCGCCTCCCATAGTCTGTTCTGGACTTGGATTGTGAAGAGACCTCTGGTGGCACGTCTTATGAGGTATGTATGGGTGTCTGAGCTGTGTGCTAGTAGTTAAAACAGACAGCTCAGTACATTCAGCATGTCTACACTTCTTACAAAAACAAGTAGTGATGAAGTCAATTTCTCCTCCACTTTCAGCCAGGAGAGATTGACATGCATATTATTAATATTAGCTCTCTGTGTACATCCAAGTGCCAGCCATACTGCCCTGTTCTGAGCCAATTGCAAGTTTTCCCCCTTTGTAGCACCTGACCACACGACTGAACAGTAGTCCAGGTGAGACAAAACTAGGACCTGTAGGACCTGCCTTGTTAATAGTGCTGTTAAGAAGGCAGAGCAGCACTTTATTATGGACAGACTTCTCCCCATCTTAGCTACTGTCGTATCAACATTTTTTACCATGACAGTTACAATCCAGGGTTATTCCAAGCAGTTTAGTCACCTGAACTTGCTTAATTTCCACATTATTTATTACAAGATTTAGTTGAGGTTTAAGGTTTATTGAATGATTTGGCCCAAATACAATGCTTTTAGTTATGAAATCTTAAGACACGTTACGTTAACCGAGAAGCATCAAAACAATCCTATTCAGCTTTTCTGAAATATCTGAAATGATTGGATAGCCTATGCTTTGATGAATACTGTGTAGCCATTTTGGGAACTGTGTTTCAGATATCTCTATAAAGTATTGGAGCTGCTCCCCTCCTGACAGAAGTACTCCACCTGTGAATCTGAGGCCATGATTGTGTCTGTTGTGGGTGTGCTAGTGAAGCAACCTTTATTTACATGCAATTAACATATATGAACTTGCACTGCCATTTCTCCCAACAGTGGAAGTACTGTTCTGGTGCACTGCATGAAACAGAGGTGTGCTTCACCCACACCACACTGAAATAGCGGCAGAGGCTGCTAAACTACCTTCAAGTCGTCCAACAAGATGCACTCTATGGTTTAGACGGCACTCTTTCCCCGCTCTTCCAAAGAGAAAGTGACATATTTCTGGTTCTGTGCAGCAACAAAGGAGTGTTTGAACTAGGGCGATCTCTCTCTCTCTCTCTATCCAGTTAATGAGTGTTAATGAGTCTCTTCTCCTATTGGGTTTCTCTAGTGGATCACACAGGGCCAGAGGATGCAGCTGCTAACACCGACAGTCTCTCTCTCACACACACACACACACAGACACACAGACACAGAGACAGACAGGCACACAGGCACACACACACACACTGACAGCCACAATCTTCTCTCTGGTGGCTAAATGGTTCCTTGAACCAGTACATGGGTCATACAGTAAGAGTGTGTCCCAAATGGCACCATATCCCCTGCATAGTCATTTGACTAGAGTTGTGTGAAAAGTAGTGCACTATATAAGGAATAGGGTACCATTTGGGACATACCCAGAGTCATACTAACACTACATTCAAGAGAAAGGACAAGAAAAAGTTATACTTTCTACATTCTGCTCAGACACATCATGTCAGAGTGAAAGTCTGAAATAAATGCCTGAAAGTGACCTCCAACCACGAAAGCTCTTAACACTAAAATGACCTCAACTAATGCAAATAGCAGCCAAGACCCTTGGGGCATCTACACTTTACATGGAACTTTTCATGATGATGTTTAAAGTCACTTTCTCCCACTACAGCTCTTAATAAATGGCAATAGATGTTGACTCAGTCTTGGGGTGAGCCTGAAATGTCACTGCTTTAGACCAAAGACTGGTTCCAAGGCTCTGGCCAAAAGGAGTGCAGTATTAAGGAAATAGGGTGCCATTTAAGAAGCACGCCAAGACTGAGTCAACATCTAGTGCCATTTAAGAGCTGTAGTGGGTGAAAGTGACTTTAAACATCATGAAAAGTTTGGAGGTGTTATTAAAAAAGTATAATCTAGAAACCCAGAACTAAAATCTAGTTGGGTCAGAAGCTCGAGTTCTGGGGGGAGACGTGTTAGAAAATATACTACAACGACTGATGAAAGAGGGGGGTAGCTCCACCCCCCTTTTGCTGCAAGTCTATGGGTCAAATGTCCCCTCCCCTTCCGAATGAGAAAGATGCAAACACCAGTGAAATTGTGATGTCCAAATGATCAGTGATGGAAAAATCCACCCACCAGAACAAAGTTCCCCGTTGGTTGTGGCATCCCACAGTCTGTTGACATGCTACGATACCAGTTATGTTACATGTGTCTGTTTACAAGATATTTAAAAATGTCTGACATTCTTGCTCAGATGACAAACAGAGATTACAGAATATGTCACAGCTCTACAAAAATCATCACCTACCTACATTCCACACACGAACGTACACACACACACACACAGAAACCCCACACACACTGGCAGAGGTCGCTTCTCTCTTTCTTCTCCCTCTGTATGTGTGTGTGTGCATGTGCGTGTGTGTGTATAGATGAAGAACCTTAATTTGTGTCGGGTTTGCTAAAACAGGAAAATAATCATCCAACAACAAGAAATGTGAATTATCATGTAGATTATAATTAATGGACATGTGTCACGATCGTGTGGCGGATTGACGGACCAAAACGCAGCATTTGGAAAATAAGCTATCTTCTTTTATTTTAAAGATGACGAAAAATAAACACGAAACACTTAATACAAACTAACAAAACAACAAACGATCGTGAAGCTAATAAACGTCGTGCACATACACAGGCTACAAACGTTCTGACATAGACAACTACTCACAACCAATGAAAGCCTATGGCTACCCTAAATAAGGCTCCCAATCAGAGACAACCAAAATCAGCTGTCTCTAATTGGGAACTCATTCAGGTAACCATAGACTCTCCTAGACAACTAAACATACATAGACAACACTAGACACATGTACTCAACACAAACCCATATACTATACCCAACAACCCCTTTACCATAAAAACACCCAAAACCAACAAAACTCAAACATTCCCCATGTCACACCCTGACCTAACTAAAATAATAACGAAAACAAAGAATACTAAGGCCAGGGCGTGACATAACCCCCCCCTTAAGGTGCGAACTCCGGGCGCACCATTACACAGTCTAGGGGAGGGTCTGGGTGGGCTTCCATCCACGGTGGCGGCTCCGGCTCTGGTTGTGGTCCCCACGTCACCACAGTCCCTAACCACCTCCTAGGCTTCCTCCAAATGACCCCCCTCCACATTAACCCCATTGCATTAAGGGGCAGTTCCGGACTAAGGGGAGGCTCCGGACTAAGGGGCAGTACCAGGGTAAGGGGCAGTACCAGGGTCAGGGGCAGTACCAGGGTCAGGGGCAGTACCAGGGTCAGGGGCAGTACCAGGGTCAGGGGCAGTACCAGGGTCAGGGGCAGTACCAGGGTCAGGGGCAGTACCAGGGTCAGGGGCAGCTCCGGACTGAGGGACGGCAGCTCCGGACTGAGGGACGGCAGCTCCGGACTGAGGGACGGCAGCTCCGGACTGAGGGACGGCAGCTCCGGACTGAGGGACGGCAGCTCCGGACTGAGGGACGGCAGCTCCGGACTGAGGGACGGCAGCTCCGGACTGAGGGACGGCAGCTCCGGACTGAGGGACGGCAGCTCCGGACTGAGGGACGGCAGCTCCGGACTGAGGGACGGCAGCTCCGGACTGAGGGACGGCAGCTCCGGACTGAGGGACTGCAGCTCCGGACTGAGGGACTGCAGCTCCGGACTGAGGGACTGCAGCTCCGGACTGAGGGACTGCAGCTCCGGACTGAGGGACTGCAGCTCCGGACTGAGGGACTGCAGCTCCGGACTGAGGGACTGCAGCTCCGGACTGAGGGACTGCAGCTCCGGACTGAGGGACGGCCCATGGCTGGCTGACGGATCTGGCTGCTCATGGCTGGCTGACGGATCTGGCTGCTCATGGCTGGCTGACGGATCTGGCTGCTCATGGCTGGCTGACGGATCTGGCTGCTCATGGCTGGCTGACGGATCTGGCTGCTCATGGCTGGCTGACGGATCTGGCTGCTCATGGCTGGCTGACGGATCTGGCTGCTCATGGCTGGCTGACGGATCTGGCTGCTCATGGCTGGCTGACGGATCTGGCTGCTCATGGCTGGCTGACGGATCTGGCTGCTCATGGCTGGCTGACGGATCTGGCTGCTCATGGCTGGCTGACGGATCTGGCTGCTCATGGCTGGCTGACGGATCTGGCTGCTCATGGCTGGCTGACGGATCTGGCTGCTCATGGCTGGCTGACGGATCTGGCTGCTCATGGCTGGCTGACGGATCTGGCTGCTCATGGCTGGCTGACGGATCTGGCTGCTCATGGCTGGCTGGCGGCTCTGGCTGCTCATGGCTGGCTGGCGGCTCTGGCTGCTCATGGCTGGCTGGCGGCTCTGGCTGCTCATGGCTGGCTGGCGGCTCTGGCTGCTCATGGCTGGCTGGCGGCTCTGGCAGATCCTGTCTGGTTGGCGGCTCTGGCAGATCCTGTCTGGTTGGCGGCTCTGGCAGATCCTGTCTGGTTGGCGGCTCTGGCAGATCCTGTCTGGTTGGCGGCTCTGGCAGATCCTGTCTGGTTGGCGGCTCTGGCAGATCCTGTCTGGTTGGCGGCTCTGGCAGATCCTGTCTGGTTGGCGGCTCTGGCAGATCCTGTCTGGTTGGCGGCTCTGGCAGATCCTGTCTGGTTGGCGGCTCTGGCAGATCCTGTCTGGCGGAGGGCTCAGTAGGCTCCTGTCTGGCGGAGGGCTCAGTAGGCTCCTGTCTGGCGGACGGCTCAGTAGGCTCCTGTCTGGCGGACGGCTCAGTAGGCTCATGGCAGACGGGCGGCTTTGCAGGCTCATGGCAGACGGGCGGCTTTGCAGGCTCATGGCAGACGGATGGCTCAGATGGCGCTGGGGAGACGGATGGCTCAGATGGCGCTGGGGAGACGGATGGCTCAGATGGCGCTGGGGAGACGGATGGCTCAGATGGCGCTTGGCAGACGGGCAGTTCAGTCATCGCTGTGCAGACGGCAGACTCCTGCCGGCTGAGGCGCACTGTAGGCCTGGTGCGTCCCTCAGACTGGTGGCACCGGGCTGGGGACACGCATCTCAGGGCTAGTGCGGGGAGCAGCAACAGGACGCACAGGACTCTGGGGACACCATGCGTAAGGCTGGTGCCATGTACGCCGGCCCGAGGAGACGCACTGGTGACCAGATGCGTTGGGCCGGCTTCATGACATACGGCTCAACGCTCAGTCTAGCCCGGCCGATACGTGGAGCTGAAATGTACCGAACCGGGCTATGCACGCATACAGGAGACACCGTGCGCTCTACTGCGTAACACGGTGTCTGCCCGTACTCTCGTTCTCCACGGTAAGTACAGGGAGTAGGCGCAGGTTTCCTACCTGACTTCGCCACACTCCCTTTAAGGCCCCCCCCAAGAAATGTTTGGGTTGTACTCACGGGTTTCCAGCCTTGTCTCCGTGCTGCCTCCTCATATCGCCTCCTCTCGGCTTTAGCTGCCTCCAGCTCTTCACGAGGAAGGCGATATTCTCCCGGTTGTACCCACGGCCCCCTACCATCCAGTATCTCCTCCCATGTCCACGAATCCTGTGTAGGTAGGTCCTGTTGCCGCTTTCCATGCCGCTTGGTCCTGTAATGGTGAGTAGTTCTGTCACGATCGTGTGGCGGATTGACGGACCAAAACGCAGCATTTGGAAAATAAGCCATCTTCTTTTATTTTAAAGATGACGAAAAATAAACACGAAACACTTAATACAAACTAACAAAAGATCGTGAAGCTAATAAACGTCGTGCACATACACAGGCTACAAACGTTCTGACATAGACAACTACTCACAACCAATGAAAGCCTATGGCTACCCTAAATAAGGCTCCCAATCAGAGACAACCGAAATCAGCTGTCTCTATTTGGGAACTCATTCAGGTAACCATAGACTCTCCTAGACAACTAAACATACATAGACAACACTAGACACATGTACTCAACACAAACCCATATACTATACCCAACAACCCCTTTACCATAAAAACACCCAAAACCAACAAAACACAAACATTCCCCATGTCACACCCTGACCTAACTAAAATAATAACGAAAACAAAGAATACTAAGGCCAGGGCGTGACAACATGGTTGTAAGGATTGATACATTTTTAGCAAGGGAAAATCAAGTGTGACTTTTTAAAGTGAAAATTACAAACTTCAGAAAACGTTTTAAACCTGAAATACACTACAAGTTTTACATTCCCTGCATTGCAGGAAAATTATCATGCAACAGGGGGATCAAATTATGATCCTACATCTGTATGTGTGCCTGTGTGTATGTGTGTGTCTCCCTCTGTGTTCTCAGTTGTCACATATGTCTCATATTCGTAAACAACAATTTAGGCCCAAAGAGACTCATCATCCATTATTTATAGGATTTGAATTAATAATTCCAGTTGAGACCAGTGATGTGTATAAACATGTGGTGATGTACGTAAATAATTATGTAAATGTAGACTTTTGAATTTGCATGTCTATGGTTGTCATACAGGAGAACACATACCATCAGCATGTATGTATGCTGATAATCAGTGATTGACGGGTTATTCACTATTTACATTGAGGCAGCTTAAGCTGATCCTGTGAACTGTGGAATGATTATTGAGAGTAGCCTAAAGGAGAACACACACTCCACAACTGTCATTTGTCCATTGTTATTTCAATTGCCGGTTTGATGTTTTCAGAGAGTGTGTTTCAGTTTGGCAGGGATGATTTATTTTTCTTCCTATTACATTTTTTCAAAATCCAGACTTTGCGGCCAGACCCCCACCCCCCCCCCCAAAAAAAACCCACCAGCAACCAATCAGTGATTCCTGCAACTCATCTCTGAGTTGCCATGGAAATGCCCTGACTTTAAAAATAGAGGTGGAAGAGTATTGAAGGCTATGGGAGGGTAGGATGTTGCTTCATAGACATGGCTGGCTGAGGGGTGTCTGATGGTGGTCTGAGGGGTGTCTGGGGGTGTCTGGGAGTGTCTGAAGGTGTCTGATGGGTGGTCTGGAGGTGTCTTAGGGGTGTCTGGGGATGTCTGAGGGGGGTCTGGGGGGGTCTGAAGGGTGTCTGGGTGTGTCTGAGGGGTGGTCTGGAGATGTCTGAGGGGTGTCTGAGTGGTGGTCTGGGGTGACTGAGTGTGTCTGAGAGGTGTCTGGGGTGTTTTTGAGGAGTGTCTGAGGGGTGTCTGAGGGGGGTCTGGGGGGGTCTGAAGGGTGTCTGGGGGGGTCTGAGGGGTGTCTGAAGGGTTTTTGAGGGGTGTCTGAGTGTGTCTGGGGGGTGTCTAAGTGGTGGTCTGGGGTGTCTGAGGGTTGTCTGAGGGGGGTCTGGGAGTGTTTGAGGGGGGTCTGAGGGGTTTCTGAGGGGTGGTCTGGAGATGTCTGGGTGTGTCTGAGGGGTGTCTGAGTGGTGGTCTGGGGTGACAGTGTGTCTGAGAGGTGTCTGGGGTGTTTTTGAGGAGTGTCTGAGGGGTGTCTGAGGGGTGTCTGGGGGGGTCTGAGGGGTGTCTGGGGGGGTCTGAGGGGGGTCTGAGGGGTGTCTGAAGGGTTTCTGAGGGGTGTCTGGGGTTGTCTGGGGGGTGTTTGAAGGGTGTATGGCGGTGTCTGTGGGTGTCAGAGGAGAGGTCTGGAGGTGTTTGAGGGGTGTCTGATCCGGTCTAGTCTGTTTTTGAGTTTGAAGAACCACTCTGATGGCCGCTGTGTTCATTTTTCTGGCATTAGAGTGGTAGAGAGCCCTTTATGGTGATGCTTTAGACCAGTGGTCTCCAAGGCATTCCTAGTCAATCACCAAACATTTCTGTAAAAAAAAACTACGATGAAGCCTTGCATTCCTATTTATTTTTATTTCTTTCGTGATGTTGGCAGTATATGATCAGCAATCCTACTCTGAGATGCTTTATACATATGTCCCCTGAAGAGGGGAAATGAGAGGCTTTATACATATGTCCCCTGAAGAGGGGAAATGAGAGGCTTCACACATACGGCCCCTGAAGAGGGGAAATGAGAGGCTTCATACATACGGCCCCTGAAGAGGGGAAATGAGAGGCTTTATACATACGGCCCCTGAAGAGGGGAAATGAGAGGCTTTATACATATGTCCCCTGAAGAGGGGAAATGAGAGGCTTCACACATACGGCCCCTGAAGAGGGGAAATGAGAGGCTTTATACATACGGCCCCTGAAGAGGGGAAATTAGAGGCTTTATACATACGGCCCTTGAAGAGGGGAAATTAGAGGCTTTATACATACGTCCCCTGAAGAGAGGAAATGAGAGGCTTTATACATACGGCCCCTGAAGAGGGGAAATGAGAGGCTTTATACATACGGCCCCTGAAGAGGGGAAATGAGAGGCTTTATACATACGGCCCCTGAAGAGGGGAAATGAGAGGCTTTATACATACGGCCCCTGAAGAGGGGAAATGAGAGGCTTTATACATACGGCCGATGAAGAGGAGGGATAGCTTGGACACCAAGTGGGCATAAAATACTGAGCCTGGATTCCAGGATCTCTCTGTGGTGTTACTGCCCCAGAGACAGGCTGCTGCTCCCAAGGGGAGCTAAGAGGGGAAGTTGTGTCTTACTAGGTAAACAGATTAGCAGACTGTGACAAATGGCTTCGTCTGGTCTGAGCTGCACTGGCTACAGTACCTGGCCTATGAACAGTATGATGCATCTCTTCTCTTGAATCTTGCAACCACTGCCTTACAATAAGATAAACAACGTATTATGTGATCAATATTGCTTAAAGGGGCCAATCTGTTGACATAGCCATTGATTCACTTCGTTGATGTTTGAATTCTAGATTCTCGTCTCAGGTATCCATAGGGTGCTGTTGTACACTGGCTGACAAGAATACAATATCACAGCATCACAGCCAAAGCAGAGCCCCTCTTTATAGCATTGTTGTGGAAGTAAAAACCCCAAATGACATAGCTGCCGCTCTAAACCAGTGCATAGGGTTGCAGAAATGTGACGAGCTCTGAGAAGATTTATGTCAAGCTAGAACACAGTCAGAACTGGTCTGTTTAACAAAAAAGTACCTTTTTATTCATATCTTGGCCCCTTAAATAGAAAGTGTTATGTCTCACTAGGGAGCGAGATAAGATGTATTGTCTGATCCAGATACATAATAGCTTATTTGTGATGTTACGATGCCATATGTCTTGACTACTGAAGCACTGCTTGGATGTAACTGTAGCCTCCGGCTGGAAATTGAACATTATTATGGCTAATATTATTATACACTGAACAAAAATATAAATGCAACAGGTAAAGTGTTGGTTGCATGTTTCATGAGCTAAAATAAAAGATCCCGTAAAAGTTCCATACTCACAAAAAGCTATTTCTCTCAAATGCTGTGCACACATTTGTTTACGTCCCTGTTAATGGGAATTTCTCTGTTGTCAAGATAATCCATCCACCTGACAGGTGTGGCATATCAAGAAACTGATCATTACAAAGGTGCACCTTGTGCTGGGGACAATAAAAGGCCAATAAAATGTGTTTTGTCACACAACACAATGCCACATATGTCTCAAGTTGAAGGAGCGTCCAATTGGCATGCTGGCTGCAGAAAAGTCCACCAGAGCTGTTGCCAGACAATTTAATGTTAATTTCTCTACCATAAGCCGCCTCCAACGTTGTTTTATAGAATTTAGCCGTACATCCAACCGGCCTCACAACCGCAGACCACATGTATGGCATCGTGTTGGCGAGCTATTTTCTGATGTCAATGTTGTGAAACGAGTTCCCCATGGTGGCGGTGGGGTTATGGTATGGGCAGGCAGAAGCTATGGACAACAAACACAATTGCATTTTATTGATGGCAATTTGAATGCACAGAGATACCATGACCAGATCCTGAGGCCCATTGTCGTGCCATCCATCCGCCGCCATCACCTCATGTTTCAGCATGATAATGCTCAGCCCCATTTCGCAAGGATCTGTACACAATTCCTTCAAGCTGAAAATGTCCCAGTTCTTCCCAAGCCTGCACTCTCATCAGACATGTCATCAATTGAGCATGTTTTGGATGCTCGTGATCGAGTTCCCGCCAATATCCAGCAACTTCACACAGTTTTTTATTTATTTCCCCTTTATTTAACCAGGTAGGCTAGTTGAGAACAAGTTCTCATTTACAACTGCGACCTGGCCAAGATAAAGCATAGCAATTCGACACATACAACAACACAGAGTTACACATGGAATAAACAAAACATACAGTCAATAATACAGTAGAAAAATAAGTCTATATACAATGTGAGCAAATGAGGTGAGATAAGGGATGTAAAGGCAAAAAAAGGCCATGGTGGAAAGGTAAATACAATATAGCAAGTAAAACACTGGAATGGTAGATTAGCAGTGAAAGAATGTGCAAAGTAGAAATAGAAATAATGGGGTGCAAAGGAGCAAAATAAATAAATACAGTAGGGGAAGAGGTAGTTGTTTGGGCTAAATTATAGATGGGCTATGTACACGTGCAGTAATCTGTGAGCTGCTCTGACAGCTGGTGCTTTGTCACGTTACTGAACTGTTTTCCGTTGTTTTTGAACTTTGTTTAGTTGGTCAGGACGTGAGCTGGGTGGGTAGTCTATGTTATGTGTTTCTATGTTGGGTTAAATGTGTTGCCTGATATGGTTCTCAATTAGGGGCAGGTGTTTGACGTTTCCTCTGATTGAGAACCATATTAAGGTAGGCTGTTCTCACTGTTTGTTTGTGGGTGATTGTTCCTGTGTCTGTGTCTGTTGCACCACACGGGACTGTTTCGTTTTCGTTCGTTTGGTTAGTCTGTTCCTGTTTGTGGGTTCTTCGTGTTATATTGTAGTTCTCAAGTTCAGGTCTGTCTACGTTGTTTTGTATTCTATTCAAGTGTATTTCGTGTCAGTGTTCGTCTTGTTAAATAAATTCTTTATGTTTGCATACCTCGCTGCGTGTTGGTCCGATCCATGCTCCTCCTCATTAGAGGAGAAGGAATATGACGAACGTTACAGCTTAAAGCTAGTGAGGGAGATAAGTGTTTCCAGAGTCAGAGATTTTGGCAGATCATTCCAGTCATTGGCAGCAGAAAACTGGAAGAAAAGGCGGCCAAAGCAGGAATTGGCTTTGGGGGTGACCAGTGAAATATACCTGCTGGAGCGCGTGCTACAGGTGGGTGCTGCTATAGTGACAAGTGAGCTGAGATAAGGCTGGGCTTTACCTAGCAAAGACTTATAGATGACCTGGAGCCAGTGGGTTTGTTGACGAATGTGAAGTGAGGGCCAGCCAACGAGGGCATACAGGTCGCAGTGGTGGGTAGTATATGGGGCTTTGGTGACAAAACGGATGGCACTGTGATAGACTGCATCCAATTTGCTGAGTAGAGTGCTAGAGGCTATTTTGTAAATGACATCGCCGAAGTCAAGAATCGGTAGGATAATCAGTTTTACGAGGGTATGTTGTGAAGGAGGCTTTGTTGGAAAATAGGAAGCCGATTCTAGATTTAATTTTGGATTGGAGATGCTTAATGTGAGTCTGGAAGGAGAGTTCACAGTCTTACCAGACACCTAGGTATTTGTAGTTGTCCACGTATTCTAAGTCAGAGCCGTCCAGAGTAGTGATGCTGGACGGGCGAGCAGGTGCGGGCAGTGATCGGTTGAATAGCATGCATTTAGTTTTACTTGCGTTTAAGAGCAGTTGGAGGCCATGGAAGGAGAGTTGTATGGCATTGAAGCTCGTCTGGAGGTTAGTTAACAGTGTCCAAAGAGGGGCCAGAAGTATACAGAATGGTGTCGTCTGCATAGAGGTGTATCAGAGAATCACCAGCAGCAGGAGCAACATCATTGATGTATACAGAGAAGAGAGTTGGTCAGAGGAATTGAACCATGTGGTACCCCCATAGAGACTGCCAGAGGTCCAGACAACAGGGCCTCCGATTTGACACACTGAACTCTATCAGAGAAGTAGTTGGTAAACCAGGCGAGGCAATCATTTGAGAAACCAAGGCTGTCGAGTCTGCCAATAAGAATGTGGTGATTGACAGAGTCGAAAGCCTTGGCCAGGTTGATGAATACGGCTGCGCAGTAATGTCTCTTATCGATGGCGGTTATGATGTCGTTTAGGACCTTGTGCGTGGCTGAGGTGCACCCATGACCAGCTCTGAAACCAGATTGCATAGCGGAGAAGGTACGGTGGGATTCGAAATGGTCGGTAATCTGTTTGTTAACTTGGCTTTCGAAGACCTTAGAAAGACAGGGTAGGATAGATATAGGTCTGTAGCAGTTTGGGTCTAGAGTGTCACCCTCTTTGAAGAGGGGGATGACCGCGGCAGCTTTCCAATCTTTGGGAATCTCAGACAATACGAAAGAGAGGTTGAACAGGCTAGTAATAGGGGTTGCAACAATTTCGGCAGATCATTTTAGAAAGAGAGGGTCCAGATTGTCTAGCCCGGCTGATTTGTAGGGGTACAGATTTTGCAGCTCTTTCAGAACATCAGCTATCTGGATTTAGGTGAAGGAGAAATGGTGGGGGCTTTGGCGGGTTGCTGTGGAGGGTGCTGGACAGTTGACCGGGGTAGGGGTAGCCAGGTGGAAAGCATGGCCAGTCGTAGAGAAATGCTTATTGAAATTCTCAATTATAGAGTATTTATCGGTGGTGACAGTGTTTCCTAGCCTCAGAGCAGTGGGCAGCTGGGTGGAGGTGCTCTTATTCTCCATGGACTTTACAGTGTACCAGAACATGTTTGAGTTAGTACTACAGGATGCAAATTTCTGTTTGAAAAAGCTATCCTTAGCTTTCCTAACTGCCGGTGTATAAGACACACATGCCTGTAGTGTGTAGTAATGTATAAAACAGTCAACAGGCTGATCAACTCTATGCGAAGGAGATGTGCCGTGCTGCATGAGGCAAATGGTGATCACAGCAGATACTGACCTATACTGACTGGTTTTTGGATCCACGCCTCTACATTTAAAATATCTATCTGTGACCCACAGATGCATATCTGTATTCCCAGTCATGTGAAATCTATAGATTAGGGCCTAATTCATTCATTTCAATTGACTGATTTCCATATATGAACTGTTGCGTTTATATTTTTGTTCAGTACTCATTACTACACACTACAGACGTGTTGTCTTATACATTACTACACACTACAGGCATGTTGTCTTATACATTACTACACACTACAGACGTGTTGTCTTATACATTACTACACACTACAGGCATGTGTGTCTTATACATTACTACACACTACATACATGTTGTCTTATACATTACTACACACTACAGACATGTGTGTCTTATACATTACTACACACTACAGGCATGTGTGGCTTATACATTACTACACACTACATACATGTGTGGCTTATACATTACTACACACTACAGACATGTTGTCTTATACATTACTACACACTACAGGCATGTGTGTCTTATACATTACTACACACTACATACATGTGTGGCTTATACATTACTACACACTACATACATGTGTGTCTTATACATTACTACACACTACATACATGTGTGGCTTATACATTACTACACACTACAGGCATGTGTGTCTTATACATTACTACACACTACAGGCATGTTGTCTTATACATTACTACACACTACAGACATGTTGTCTTATACATTACTACACACGACAGGCATGTGTGTATTATACATTACTACACACTACAGGCATGTTGTCTTATACATTACTAAACACTACATACATGTTGTCTTATACATTACTACACACTACATACATGTGTGGCTTATACATTACTACACACTACAGGCATGTTGTCTTATACATTACTACACACTACAGGCATGTGTGTCTTATACATTACTACACACTACAGGCATGTGTGTCTTATACATTACTACACACGACAGGCATGTGTGTATTATACATTACTACACACTACAGACATGTGTTGTCTTATACATTACTACACACTACAGACATGTGCTGTGTTGTACATTACTACACACATGTGTTTAGAAGCAGCAGCATAGCACCCTGCATACCACTGCTGGCTTGCTTCTGAAGCTAAGCAGGGTTGGTCCTGGTCAGTCCCTGGATGGGAGACCAGATGCTGCTGGAAGTGGAATTGGAGGGCCAGTAGGAGGCACTCTTTCCTCTGGTCTAATAAAATATCCCAATGCCCCAGGGCAGTGACACTGCCCTGTGTGTAGGGTGCCGTCTTTCGGATGGGACGTTAAACGGGTGTCCTGACTCTCTGAGGTCATTAAAGATCCCATGGCACTTATCGTAAGAGTAGGGGTGTTAACCCCGGTGTCCTGGCTAAATTCCCAATCTGGCCCTCAAACCATCATGGTCACCTAATAATCCCCAGTTTACAATTGGCTCATTCATCCCCCTCCTCTCCCCTGTAACTATTCCCCAGGTCGTTGCTGCAAATGAGAACGTGTTCTCAGTCAACTTACCTGGTAAAATAACGGTAAAATAAAATAAATAAATAAAAAGAAAAGCAGCCACAGTTTGGCTCTGTTGTAAGTGGGCAACAGATACTGTAGCCATGTCAATGCTTTATGAAGAGATCCATGGCGGATGCCAAGAGTACACCGGGCCCCCAAGGGTGTCCTTAGTCCTCTGCTGTACTACCTGTTCACCTATGACTGCGTGGCTTTGCACAACACCAACTCCATCATCAAGTTTGCTGACGACACCGCGGTTGAAGGCCTGATAACCAACAGCGATAAGTCAGTTAAGTGAACTGGCATTGTGGTGCCAGGACAACAACCTCTACCTCAACATCAGCAAAACAAAGGAGCTGCTTATTGTCTTCAGGAAGCAGAGGGAACATGGCCCGATCCACATCAACAGGACTGCAGTAGATAGAGTCAGCAGTTTTAAGTTCCTCGGCATCCACATCACAGAGGACTTGACATGGAACAACAACACCACCACTCTTGTTTAAGAGGGCACAACAGCGTCTCTACTTCCAAGGCGGCTGAAGAAATTAAGCATACCAACCCGGATCCTCTCCAAATATTATCGCTGCACCATCAAGAGCATCCTGGTACCGGAATTGGTCCATTCATGACTGCAAAGTCCTCCAGCAGGTGGTGAAGACGGCCAAGTACATCACTGGGACTGTGCTCCCATCCATCCAGGACATCTACTCAAAACGTTGCCTGAGGAAGGCCCGCAGCATCATCAAGGACCCCACTGACCCCAGCCACAAGCTGTTCACTCCCTTACTGTAGGGCAGACAGCATCAGAGCATGAATTCTGATACCAACAAGCTCAGAGACAGTTTCTATCTACAAGCCATCAGACTGATGAAAACTTGAACTGGACTGACGACCTGCACTGACTCTCCACACCTCTCCGCACCTTAGCACACATCACTCACTCACACACACAACCACACATACACATTCACACACACATACACACACACACACACACACACACACACACACACACACACACACACACACACACACACACACACATGCTACACACACATACACACACACATATACATTCATGCTACACACACATACACACACATAACCATTCATGCCACACAGGCATACACACACACACATATACATTCATGCTACACACACACACACACACATATACATTCATGCTACACACACATACACACACACACACACACGCACATATACATTCATGCTACACACACATCACAACTGCTGCTACCAGACTATTATTATGACTGCTAAATACTGCACAATTTAACCACTTGTCCTCAGTCTCCCCTTCCCTAAAACACGTGTAAATATTGGAATATCCTGTATTATACTGATTCTAAAATGTTTATTCTATTCTACTGAGCCACTTACTTTGTGTTGGTATTATTATCTTTAATTGTTCTCATTGTTTTTGCATTATCGAGAAGGAACCTTCAATTAAGCATTTATTTTAACGGTGTATAGCATGTGTGTCCTGTACATACGACTAATACAAGTTGAAACAAAGTAATATATGTCACTTGCATTTGCTCTTATCCAAAGACACGTACAATACAGTGAGTGCATACATTTTCTGCATGTGTATGATCCTTGTGGGAATTGAACCCATGACTTTGGCATCGCTCAACCACAACTGACCCACACAGTCAACTAGTGTTCCATCTGGTCGGTGGAGCTTGAAGGTAATGCATCAAGCTTTTAGCATAAATAATACATACGTAATCGAGTTAGCATACATAAACCACCAACACTGTTTTCTAGTTAGCAAACATAAACCACCAACACACACTAATCTAGTTAGCATATATAAACCAACAACACACAGTAATCTAGTTAGCATCTATAAACCACCAACACACAGTTTATCTAGGTAGCATATATAAACCACCAACACACAGTAATCTAGTTAGCATAGATAAACCACCAACACACAGTAATCTAGTTAGCATAGATAAACCACCAACACACAGTAATCTAGTTAGCATAGATAAACCACCAACACACAGTAATCTAGTTAGCATAGATAAACCACCAACACACAGTAATCTAGTTAGCATAGATAAACCACCAACACACAGTAATCTAGTTAGCATAGATAAACCACCAACACACAGTAATCTAGTTAGCATAGATAAACCACCAACACACAGTAATCTAGTTAGCATAGATAAACCATCAACACACAGTAATATAATTAGCGTAGATAAACCATCAACACACAGTAATATAATTAGCGTAGATAAACCACCAACACACAGTAATCTAGTTAGCATAGATAAACCACCAACACACAGTAATCTAGTTAGCATAGATAAACCACCAACACACAGTAATCTAGTTAGCATATATAAACCACCAACACACAGTAATCTAGTTAGCATATATAAACCACTAACACACAGTAATCTAGTTAGCATAGATAAACCACCAACACACAGTAATCTAGTTAGCATATATAAACCACCAACACACAGTAATCTAGTTAGAATATATAAACCACCAACACACAGTAATCTAGTTAGCATAGATAAACCACCAACACACAGTAATCTAGTTAGCATAGATAAACCACCAACACACAGTAATCTAGTTAGAATATATAAACCACCAACACACAGTAATCTAGTTAGCATAGATAAACCACCAACACACAGTAATCTAGTTAGCATATATAAACCACCAACACACAGTAATCTAGTTAGCATATATAAACCACCAACACACAGTAATCTAGTTAGCATAGATAAACCACCAACACACAGTAATCTAGTTAGCATATATAAACCACCAACACACAGTAATCTAGTTAGAATATATAAACCACCAACTCACAGTAATCTAGTTAGCGTAGATAAACCATCAACACACAGTAATCTAGTTAGAATGGATAAACCACCAACACACTGTAATCTAGTTAGAATAGATAAACCACCAACACTGATGTACCTACAAGTCGGAAGTTTACATACACCTTAGCCAAATACATTTAAACTCAGTTTTTCACACTTCCTGAAATGTAATCCTAGTACAAATTCCCTGTTTTAGGTCAGTTAGGATCACCACTTTATTTTAAGAATGTTAAATGTCAAAATAATAGTAGAGAGAATGATTTATTTCAGCTTTTAGTCCTTTCATCACATTCCCAGTGGGTCAGAAGTTGACATACACTCAATTAGTATTTGGTAGCATTGCCTTTAAAATGTTTATTAACTTGGATCAAATGTTTCGGGTAGCCTAAGTTGGGTGAAATCTGTCCCATTCCTCCTGACAGAGCTGGTGTAACTGAGTCAGGATTGTAGGCCTCCTTTGCTCGCACACGCTTTTTCAGTTCTGTCCACACATTTTTTATAGGCTTGAGGTCAGGGCTTTGTGATGGCCATTCCAATACCTTGACTTTGTTGTCCATTTTGCAACAACTTTGGAAGTATGCTTGGGGTCATTGTCCATTTGGAAGACCCATTTGCGACCAACATCTAACTTCCTGAATGACGTCCTGAGATGTTGCTTCAATATATAAACATAATTTTCCTTCCTTACGATGCTATCTATTTTGTGAAGTGCACCAGTCCCTCCTGCAGCAAAGCACCCCCGCAGCACGATGCTGCCACCCTCGTGCTTCATGGTTGGGATGGTGTTCTTCGGCTTGCAAGCGTCCCCCTTTTTCCTCTAAACATAACAATGGACATTATGGCCAAAAATCCTATTTTTGTTTCATCAGACCAGAGGACATTTCTCCAAAAAGTACGATCTTTGTCCCTATGTGCAGTTGCAAACCGTAGTCTAGCTTTTTTAGGGCGGTTTTGGAGCAGTGGCTTCTTCCTTGCTGAGCGGCCTTTCAGGTTATGTCAATATAGGACTTGTTTTACTGTGGATATAGATACGTATGTACAGGTTTCCTCCAGCATCTTCACAAGGTCCTTTGCTGTTGTTCTGGGATTGATTTGCACTTTTGGCACCGAAGCACGTTCATCTCTAGGAGACAGAACGCATCTCCTTCCTGAGCGGTATGACGAGTGCGTGGTCCCATGGTGTTTATACCCGGGTACTATTGTTTGTACAGATGAATGCGGTACCTTCAGGTGTTTGGAAATTGCTCCCAAGGATGAACCAGGCTTGTGGAGGTATACAACATTTTTTCTGAGGTCTTGGCTGATTTCTTTTGATTTTCCCATGATGTCAAGCAGGTAGGCCTTGAAATACATCCACGGGTACACCTCCAATTGACGTCAATTAGCCTATCAGAAGCTTCTAAAGCCATGACATCATTTTTTTTTTTCTCCAAGCTGTTTAAAGGCACAGTCAACTTAGTGTATGTAAACTTCTGACCCACTGGAATTGTGATACAGTGAATTATAAGTGAAATAATCTGTCTGTAAGCAATTGTTGGAAAAATTACATGTGTCATGCATAAAGTAGGTTTCTTGACCGACTTGCCAAAACTATAGTTTGTTAACAAGGAATTTGTGGAGTGGTTGAAAAACGAGTTTTAATGACTCCAACATAAGTGTATGTAAACTTCCGACTTCAACTGTACATGTTTCAAACAACCACCATAGTCCCTATGCCCAAGATCGAGAAGGTAACCTGCCTAAATTATTACCACCCTGTAGCACTCACGTTGGTAGCCATGAAGTGCTTTGAAAGGCTGGTCATGGCTCACATCAACACCATCATGCCGGAAACCCTAGAACCACTCCAATTCGCATACAGCCCCAACAGATCCACAGATGACACAATCTCAATTGCACTCCACACTTCCCTTTCCCACCTGGAAAAAAAGGAACACGTATTTGAGAATGCTGTTCATTGACTAATGCTCAGCATTCAACACCATCACTAAGGTAAGGACCCTGGGACTAAACACTTCCCTCTGCAACCGGATCCTGGACTTCCTGACGGGCCGCCCCCAAGTGGTAAGGGTAGACAACAACACATCTGCAACGCTGATCATCAACACTGGGGCCCGTCAGGGGTGCGTGCTTAGTCCCCTCCTGTACTCCCTGTTCACCCACGACTGCGTGGCCAAGCATGACTCCAACACCATCATTAAGTTTGCTGATGACACAACAGTGGCAGGCCTGATCACCGACAACGATGAGACAGCCTATAGGGAGGAGGTCAGAGACCTGGCAGTGTGGTGCCAGGACAACCTCTCCCTCAATGTGAGCAAGACAAAAGAGCTGATCGTGGACTATACCAAAAGGAGGGCCGAACAGCCCCCATTAACAACAATGGGGCTGAAGTGGAGCGGGTTGAGAGTTTCAAGTTCCTTGGTGTCCACATCACCAACGAACTATCCTGGTCCAAACACACCAAGACAGTTGTGAAGAGGGCACGACAGCACCTTTTCCCCATCTGGAGACAGAAAAGATTTGGCATTGGTCCCCAGAACCTCAAAAGGTTCTACAGCTGCACCATCGAGAACATTCTGACCGGATGCACCACTGCCTGGTATGGCAACTGCTCTGCATCTGACCGCAAGGCGTTAGAGGGTATTATGTACGGCCCAGTACATCACTGGGGCCAAGCTTCCTGACATCCAGGACCTATATACTAGGCGGTGTCAGAGGACAGCCCAAGAAATTGTCAAAGACTCCAGTCACTGAAGTCATAGACTGTTCTCTACCGCATGGCTAGCGGTGCTGGATCGCCAAGTCTAGGTCCAAAATCCAGCTTCTACCCCCAAGCGATAAGACTGCTGATCAATTAATCAAATGGCCACCTGGACTATTTGCATTGAATCCCCCCTGCCCCTCTTTGTTTTTACACTGCTATTACTCGCTGTTTATTACCTGTCACTTTACAAATGTCATTGACTAACCTTTACCCCCGCACATTGACTCGGTACCGGTACCCCCTGTATATAGCCTCGTTTTTGTTATTGTTATATTTTCTTATGTAACTTCATAATTTGATCACATTTTTTTAACTTTAGTTTATTTAGTACATTTTTTCTTAACTCTATTTCTTGAACTGCATTGTTGGTTAAGGGCTTGTAAGTAAGCATTTCACAGTAAGGTTGTACCTGTTGTATTCGGCACGTGACAAATAAAATGTGATTTGATATGCTATAAAGGAGAGCAATGTAATGGTTGCTCAGGTAAATTATGTGGTCTCCCTGGCTCTGCTCTATATCCCATACTGTCATGATGAAGCTGTCATGAACGCACCACACGTGGTGGTTACTAATGACCTGTCAATGGCTCTGAGTAAAGACTTTGAGTGTATGTATGCTGATGACTCAACACTATACACTTATGCTACTGAAATCACTGCAACACTTATAGATCTGGAGTCAGTTTTATAATAGGTGACAAAATATAAGCTCGTCCTAAGTATATATAAAAAACTAAAGGCATTGTGTTTGGGACAAATAATTGACTAAACCCTAAACCTCAACTAAATAGTGTAATGAATAATGTGGAAATTGAGAAAGTTGAAGAGACTAAACTGCTTGGAGTAACCCTGGATTGTAAACTGTCATGGTCAAAATATATTGATACAACAGTAGCTAAGATGGGGAGAGGTCTGTCCATATTAATGTGCTGCTCTATTTTCTTAACAACACTATCAACAAAACAAGTCTTGCAGGCCCTAGTGTTGTCGCACCTGGACAACTGCCCAGTCATATGATCAAGTGCCACAAAGAAGGACATAGGCAAATTACAGCTGGTACAGAACAGGGCAGCATGGCTGGCTCTTAAATTTACACAAAGAGCTAAAATCAATAGAATGCATGTCAATCTCTCCTGTCTCAAAGTAGAGGAGAGATTGACTGCATAACTATTTGTATTTATGAGATGTATTGACATGTTGCATGCACCTAGCTGTCTGTTTAATAAATGACTGGCACACAGATCAGACACCAATGCATACCCCACAAGACATGCCATCAGAGGTCGCTTCACTGTCCGGGTAGCCATTTGACTAGATGTTCAGGAGCCTTATGGCTTGGGGGTAGAAGCTGTTTAGAAGCCTCTTGGACCTAGACTTGGCGCTCCGTTACCGCTTGCCGTGCGGTAGCAGGAGTCTTTGACAATTTTTGGGGCCTTCCTCTGACACCTCCTGGTATAGAGGTCTTGGATGGCAGGAAGCTTGGCCCCAGGGATGCGCTGGGCCGTTCGCACTACCCTCTGTTGTGCCTTGCGTTCAGAGGCCGAGCAGTTGCCGTACCAGGCAGTGATGCAACCAGTCAGGATGCTCTCGATGGTGCAGCTGTAGAACCTTTTGAGGATCTGAGGACCCATGCCAAATCTTTTCAGTCTCCTGAGGGGGAATAGGTTTTGTCATGCTCTCTTCCCAACTGTCTTGGTGTGCTTGCAACATGTTAGTTTGTTTGTGATGTGGACACCAAGGAACTTGAAGCTCTCAACCTGCTCCACTGCAGCCCTGTTGATGAGAATGGGGGCGTGATCGGTCATCTTTTTCCTGTAGTCCACAATCATCTTCTTTGTCTTGATCACGTTGAGAGAGAGGTTGTTGTCCTGGCACCACACGGCCAGGTCTCTGACCTCCTCCCTATAGGCTGTCTCGTCGTTGTCGGTGATCAGGCCTACCACTGTTGTGTCATCGGCAAATGTAATGATGGTGTTGGAGTCGTGCCTGGCCTTGCAGTCATGAGTGAACAGGGACTATAGGAGCGGACTGAGAATGCAACCCTGAGGGGCCCCTGTGGTGAGGATCAGCGTGGTGGATGTTTTGTTACCTGCCCTTACCACATTGGGGGCGGCCCGTCAGGAAGTCCAGGATCCAGTTGCAAAGGGAGGTGTTTAGTCCCAGGGTCCTTATCTTATTGATGAGCTTTGAGGGCACTATGGTGTTGAATACTGAGCTGTTGTCAATGAATAGCATTCTCACATAGGTGTTCCTTTTTTCCAGGTGGGAAAGGTCAGTGTGGAGTGCAATAGAGATTGCATCATCTGTGGATCTGTTGGGAATGTATGCAAATTGAAGTGGGTCTAGGGTTTCTGGGATAATGGTGTTGATGTGAGCCATTACCAGCCTTTCAAAGCACTTCATGGCTTCAGACGTGACTGCTACGCGTTGGTAGTCATTTAGGCAGGTTACATTAGTGTTCTCTGGCACAGGGACTATGGTGGTCTGCTTAAAACATGTTGGCATTACAGACTCGAACAGGGAGACATTGCAAATGTCAGTACTAGTCCTGGTAATCCATCTGGCCCTGCGGTCTTGTGAATGTTGACCTGTTTAAAGGTCTTACTCACATCACATAGTCTTCCAGAACAGCTGATGCTCTCATGCATGTTTCAGTGTTATTTGCCTCGAAGTAAGCATATAAGTAGTTTAGCTTGTTTGGTAGGCTCGTGTCACTGGGCAGCTCTTGGCTGTGCTTCCCCTTGTAGTCTGTAATGGTTTGTGCTTCCCTTTGTAGTCTGTGATGTGTTTTATTGTAGATATGTTGTGGTAGAGTAGTGCTGTAATAATGTGTTGTATTGTAGATATGATGTGGTAGAATAGTGGTGTTAATGTGTTGTGTTATAGATATGTTGTGGTGGAGTAGTGGTGTAATAATGTGTTCTGTGATGTATTGTGTTATATTGTATGCATTTGCCTTAATCTTGTTTGGACCCCAGTGTTACGTTCCCCAGTTTCTGTGTTCTGTTTTGTATTTGAGTGTGTGTTTCAGGAGATGGCTTCCTGAAGTACTCCCCAACCAGCTGATTGGTCAACCCCAGGCTAATTGGTGATTGGAGCTGACCCCGCCCCCTCGTCAAGAAGCAGCTGACTCTAATCACCATTGCCACCTGAAGATAAAAGCCAGTGTTCTGCCCAAGAGAGTGAAGATTGAGAGAGGAGAGATTTGGAGATCAGAGAGAGAATTGAATATTTTGGAGAGAGAGGAGAGAGATGAGATAAGGAGTAGAGATTTGGAGATTGAGAGAGAGAAAAATTAGATTGTGATATAGTGTTGGTTGTGTATCAGAAAGTGTGGTATATACTGTTGTTGTTGGTAGCAGTTCTGTTGTTGTTGGTAGCAGTTTTCTATGTCCTGTGTTTGTGAGTGTTTGTGAAATCGTTAATAATTACTCTGTTTCGTTTGTTCCCAGGGGGGGAAGGAGAAGGCACTTTGGGAGTGCTTAGGCAAGAGGCCCGAGGGCATACATATACCCGTAGTATATTTACTGTCTAGGCACTCTAGGTAAGACCTGGGCGGACCACCCCCTGTATTTTGGTTAGGGCACCAGACGGTGCTAAGTTAGGTAAGTTAAGTGGGTAGGCAGGTTAGATAGGAGAGGGGGAACTTTGATATTTACTTTCTTTGCTTTGGTTCCGTCCAGCCCCTTTTCCCCATATTACCGTGTAAGAAAATAAATTCTAGTAAACGGTAAATTCTGCTTTTGTGTCATCCTTACTCGCACCTACAGTCCATACCTCTTGCACTTCAGAGAGTTGAGTTGTAGCAGGGAGTTGTGTTCCCTCTTCTCAGAGGTGTGCGTAACACCCAGGAAGAGTAGCTGCTGCCTAGGCAAGGTCATTGGGGATCCTTAATAAACCCCAAGAAGAGTAGCTGCTGCCTTGGCAAGGTCATTGGGGATCCTTAATAAACCCCAGGAAGAGTAGCTGCTGCCTTGGCTAATGGGGATCCATAATAAACACCAGGAAGAGTAGCTGCTGCCTTGGCAAGGCTAATGGGGATCCATAATAAACACCAGGAAGAGTAGCTGTTGCCTTGGTAAGGCTAACGAGGATCCTTAATAAAGTGAAACAAAACATTATAATACCATAGAACAATCCTCTGGGGAGGCGCTTAAATTCAGTTGTAAAATAAATATGATGGACTTGTATGGTGAGAATTGATTAATTTGGTTTAGAATTAGCATAAAGATTTACGATTAGCATGTAACCACAGAGAGTGACTGTACCATGCTGGCTAAAGTGAGCCGTCAACAAATAAGAAGTCTGTTTGTTAGTACAAAAACTTGCAAAAGTTAGTCGTCAATTACATTACAACACAATCAGCTAGCTGTAGGTATGGTTTTTCTGGAAAACATGAATTTGTATGAAAATACTACTTCAGTCTTTCTGAAATTTGCTGAGACGGGATTCAATCCAAAGGCAACTTACATTTTACATTTTAGTCATTTAGCAGATGCTCTTATCCAGAGCGACTTACAGGAGAGTGCATACATTTTTATTACATTTTACATACTGAGACAAGGATATCCCTACCGGCCAAACCCTCCCTAACCCGGACGACGCTATGCCAATTGTGCGTCGCCCCACGGACCTCCCGGTTGCGGCCAGCTGCGACAGAGCCTGGGCGCGAACCCAGAGACTCTGGTGGCGCAGCTAGCACTGCGATGCAGTGCCCTAGACCACTGCACCACCCGGGAGGCCCTGGGTTGTGAACAATATGGCTCTTAAGGGCAATGTTCCTGCATTTGCAGAGATTCCATCCACAGTTAACAGGGTTGGGGAGTAACTGATCAATCAGTAACATGTATACGATTTTATTTGTCACGTGTAGACTTTAACGTGAAATGCTTACTTACAAGCCCTTAACCAACAATGCAGTTTTAAGAAAATACAGTTGAGAAAATATTTACTAAATAAACTCAAGTTAAAAAATATATATATATATATATGTATATAGACACACTACCCATCAGAAGTTTTGGGTCACTTAGCGTTTCTTTTAAAAACAAGGACATTTCTATTTTTTGTCCATTAAAATAACATCAAATTGATCAGAAATACAGTGTAGACATTGTTAATGTTGTAAATTACTATTGTAGCTGGAAACGGCTGAATTCTTTATGGAATATCTACGTTGGCATAAAGAGGCCCATTATCAGCAACCATCACTCCTGTGTTCCAATGGCACGTTGTGTTTGCTAATCCAAGTTGATCATTTTAAAAGGCTTATTGATCATTAGAAAACCCTTTTGCAATTATGTTAGCACAGCTGAAAACTGTTGTCCTGATTAAAGAAGCAATAAAACTAGCCTTCTTTAGTCTAGTTGAGTATCTGGAGCATCAGCATTTGTGGGTTTGTTTACAGGCTCAAAATGGCCAGAAACAAAGACCTTTCTTCTGAAACTCGTCAGTCTATTCTTGTTCTGAGAAATGAAGGCTATTCCATGCGAGAAATTGCCAAGAAACTGAATATCTCGTACAACGCTGTGTTTTACTCCCTTCACAGAACAGCACAAACTGGCTCTAAATGGAATAGAAAGTGGAGTGGGGGTCCCCGGTGCACAACTGAGCAAGAGGACAAGCACATTAGATTGTCTAGTTTGAGAAACAGACACCTCACAAGTCCTCAAAGGGCAGTTTCATTAAATAGTATCCGCAAAACACCAGTCTCAACGTCAACAGTGAAGAGGCGACTCCGGGATGCTGGCCTTCTAGGCAGAGTTCCTCTGTCCAGTGTCTGTGTCCTTTTGCCCATCTTAACATTTTCTTTTTATTGGCCAGTCTGAGATATGGCTTCTTCTTTGCAACTCTGCCTGGAAGGCCAGCATCCAGGAGTTGCCTCTTCACTGTTTAAGTTGAGGATCCGTTCACGGATACCCGTGCACAAAGCGAGGTTCAAGATTGGTGTGGAAGAACTCGATTGGCTTGCACAGAGCCCTGACCTCAACCCCATCAAACACCTTTGGGATGAATTGGAACGCAGACTGTGAACCAGGCCTATTCGCCCAACATCAATGCCTGACCTCACTAATGTTCTTGTGGTTGAATGGAAGTAAGTCCCCGCAGCAATTGTCCAACATCTAGTGGAAAGCATTCCCAGAAGGCTGGAGGCTGTTAAAGCAGCCAAGGGGGGACCAACTCCATATTAATGCCCATAATTTTGGAATGAGATGTTCGATGAGCAGGTGTCCGCATACTTTTGGTCATGTAATGTATTACAGATACTTTTGGAAATTTAGAAGATTACTTCTTGGATAACTTGTAAATTCAGACAGGATGTTTGCCAAAAAAAAACGTTTTACATTTTTCTGTTTTCTCAGTGACATTCAATTCAGCATTCAAAAAAGGCGCAAGTTTGCTCCACCTGAGGGAATCTGACCACAATTCATAGACCACTATGATCCTTTTTGTCTTCTTCTAATGCCTTTGAAGGGGAAAGTAATCCAAAAGTAACTGAAAGTAATCAGATGACGTTACTGAGTTTGGGTTATCTAATAGTTTAGTTACTGATTACAATTTTTGACAGGTAACTAGCAACGGATTAAATTTATAAAGTTATCTTCCCAACCCTGACAGTACATGTTGTATATGTCGGCTCCATTGCCTTTATGAACTGCATTGTCGGTTGTCTAGTGCACTGTGCTATGGATATAATCTTAATTTTGGTTACAAAAGTAGACTCAATAAACACAAGTCCAGTCAAGTGCAGCACAATTATATTTTTAAGATACTGGACAGACTCCAACGGAACAACAGTTGACATGTGGTGTCCAATCTGACCTGGAAAGATGAAACAAAAGAATGGAAGAGAGAGAGAGATAGAGAGAGCGAGAGAGAGGTAGAGCGAGAAAGAGAGAGAGAGAGATACACAAAGAGAAAGACAGAGAGAGAGCGAGAGAGAGATTAAGATAGGGAGATACACAGAGAAAAAGACAGAGAGAATGGGAGAAAGAGAGAGAATGGGAGAAAGAGAGAGAGAATAGGAAAGAGAGAGAATGGGAGAAAGAGAGAGAGAAAGAGAATGGGGGAGAGAGGGAGAGAATGAGAGAAAGAGAGTGAGAGAGAGAGATCAAGATTGAGAGAATGATAAACAGAGAACGATAGACAGACAGAACGATTGAAAGACAGAACGCTAGACAGAGCACGATTGAAAGACAGAACGATTGAAAGACAGAACAAGAAACAGACAGACGGAACGATAGACAGACAGAAAGAGAGTCTTCCTTTAATGTTGATAAAGCTGTAAATATCGACCAGAACGTTAGCCTCCTTCACAGTCTAGGGATTTTGGCCCTGCCACTCCCCTCCGCTCTGTCCCAGGCTCCCAGCCCACCCTGCCACTGCCATCAAATCAATCATCCTAACTAATTAAGTGCATCCAAATGAGACGTCCTCTCCCCTCCCTCCCTCCCTCCCTCCCTACCCCTCCTCTTCTCTCCTCTCCTCTCCCCTCTCCTCCCTCCCCTCCTCTCCTGTCCTCTGCCTCCCAAAAGGTCCAATGTTGTCTTTCCTACATCACGTCTTGCACATACAAGGTGTGTTGTGCTCCATAAGCTCTGTACTGTATGCTCCATATGATCTGTATGCTCCATATTCTCTGTAAGCTCCATATGCTCTGTACGCTCCATATTCTCTGTAAGCTCCATATGCTCTGTACGCTCCATATTCTCTGTAAGCTCCATATGCTCTGTACGCTCCATATTCTCTGTAAGCTCCATATGCTCTGTACGCTCCATATGCTCGATATGCTGTGTGCTCCATATTCTCTGTATGCTCCATATTATTTGTATGCTCCATATGCTCCGTGTGCTCCATGCTCTATATGCTCCATATGCTCTAAGCTCCATAATCTCTGTCTGCTCCATATGCTTTGTGTAGTCCACAAACATCAATTCAATGTCTATTCCACGTTGGTTCAATGTCATTTAATTGAAATGATGTGGAAACAGCGTTGATTCAATCAGTGTGTGCCCAGTTGGCACTTAGCTAATACACAGGCTAAATACCCAAAGTACATACAAATCAAATCAAATTGTATTTGTCACATGCGCCGAATACAACGGTATAGACATTACATTGAAATGCTTACTTAAAAGCCCTTAACCAGCAATGCAGTTCTAAGAAAAATAAGTGTTAAGTGAAACATTGAAAATATAGTAACAAATAATTAAACAGCAGCAGTAAAATAACAATAGTGAGGCTATATACAGGGAGTACCGGTACAGAGCCAATGTGTGGGGGCATCGGTTAGTCGAGGCAAATGAGGTGATATGTACATGTAGGTAGATTTAAAGTGACTATGCATAGATAATAAACAGAGTGTAGCAGCAGCGTAAAAGAGGGGTCTGGGTAGCCATTTGATTAGCTGATCAGGAGTCTTATGGCTTTGGGGTAGAAGCTGTTAAAAAGCCTTTTGGACCTAGACTTGGCACGCCGGTACTGCTTGCCGTGCGGTAGCAGAGAGAACAGTCTATGACTAACTTGGCTGGAGTCTGACAATTTTTAGGGCCTTCCTCTGACACCGCCTGGTATAGAGTTCCTGGATGGCAAGAAGCTTGGCCCCAGTAATCAAATCAAATCGTTATTAGTCACATACACATGGTTAGCACATGTTAATGCGAGTTTTTCGAAATGCTTGTGCTTCTAGTTCCAACAGTTCAGTAATATCTAGCAAGTAATCTAACAAATTCACAACGACTACCTAGTACACACAAATGTAAAAGGAATGAATAATAATATGTACATATAAATATATGGATGAGCGATGGCTGTGCGGCATAGGCAAGATGCAGTAGATGGTATAGAATATACGACATTATTAAAGTGGCGTTATTTAAAGTGACTAGTACCTTTATTAAATCCATTTATTCAATATATTAAAGCAGTCAGAGATGTGTCTGTATGTTGGCAGAAGCCGCTCTATGTTAGTGATGGCTGTTTAACAGTCTGATGGCCTTGAGATAGAAGCTGTTTTTCAGTCTCTCGGTCCCTGCTTTGATGCACCTGTACTGACCTCGCCTTCTGGATGATAGCGGGGTGAACAGGCAGTGGCTCGGGTGGTTGTTGTCCTTGATCTTTTTGGCCTTCCTGTGACATTGGGTGCTGTAGGTGTCCTGGAGGGCAGGTAGTTTGCCCCCGGTGATGCATTGTGCAGAGCCTTGTGGTTGTTGGTGGAGCAGTTGCCATACCAGGCGTTTATACAGCACGACAGGATTCTCTTGATTGTGCATCTGTAAAAGTTTGTGAGTGTTTTAGGTGACAAGACAAATTTCTTCAACCTCCTGAGGTTGAAGAGACACTGTTGCGCCTTCTTCACCACGCTGTCTGTGTGGGTGGACCATTTCAGTTTGTCCGTGATGTGTACGGCAAGGAACTTAAAACTTTCCACCTTCTCCACTACTGTCCCGTCGATGTGGATAGGGGGATGCTCCCTCTGCTGTTTCCTGAAGTCCACGATCATCTCCTTCGTTTTGTTGACGTTGAGTGAGAGGTTGTTTTCCTGACACCACACTCCAAGTGACCACCTCCTCACTGTAGGCCGTCTCGTCGTTGTTGGTAATCAAGCCTACCACTGTAGTGTCGTCTGCAAACTTGATGATTGAGTTTGAGGCATGCATGGCCACACAGTCATGAGTGAAAAGGGAGTATAGGAGAGGGCTGAGAACGCACCTTTGTGTTGCCCCAGTGTTGATTCCCTCAGGTGGAACAAACGTGCGCCTTTTTTGAATGAGGAAAACCTTACATAGGTATTCCTCTTGTCCAGATGGGATATGGCTATCAAGCCACAAGGCGAGACCCAAATGCAGACACAGGAGGCAGATGGTTGGAGTCTTACAATGTTTATTAATCCAAAGGGGTAGGCAAGAGAATGGTCGTGGACAGGCAAAAAGGTCAAAACTAGATCAGAGTCCAGGAAGTACAGTGGCACACAGGCTTGTGGTCAAGGCAGGCAGAATGGTCAGGCAGGCAGGGACAAAGTCCAGAAACAGGCAAGGGTCAAAACTGGGAGGACTAGAAAAAGGAGAATGAAAAAAGCAGGAGAATGAGAAAACCGCTGGTTGACTTGGAAACATACAAGTCGAACTGGCACAGAGAGACAGGAAACACAGGGATAAATACACTGGGGAAAACAAGCGACACCTGGAGGGGGTGGAGACAATAACGAGGACAGGTGAAACTGATCAGGGTGTGACAAGGGCAGTGTGCAGTGTGATGGCGATTGTGTCATCTGTGGACCTATTGGGGCGGTAAGCAAATTGGAGTGGGTCTAGGGTATATCAGGCAGGGTGGAGGTGATATGATCCTTGACTAGTCTCTCAAAGCATGATGACAGAAGTGAGTGCTACGGGGCGATAGTAATTTAGTTCAGTTACCTTAGCTTTCTTGGGAACAGGAACAATGGTGGCCATCTTGAAGAATGTGGGTACAGCAGACTGGGATAGGGATTGATTGAATATGTCAGTAAACACACGAGCCAGCTGGTCTGTGCATGCGCTGAGGACGTGGCTAGGGATGCCATCTGGGCCGGCAGCCTTGCGAGGGTTAACACGTTTAAATGTTTTACTCACATTGGCCACGGTGAAGGATAGCCCATAGTCTTTGGTAGCGGGCCATGTCAGTGTTGTCCTCAAAGCAAGCAAGGAAGTTGTTTAATTTGTCTGGGAGCAAGATGTTGATGTCGGGGCTGGTTTTCTTTTTGTAATCCGTGATTAACTGTAGCCCCTGCCATGAGTCATTGAAATGAGAATCTACTTTGTCTCTATACTGACGCTTTGCTTGTTTGATTGCCTTGCGGAGGAAATAGCTACACTGTTTGAAATTGGTCATGTTTCCCATTGCCTTGCCATGATTAAAAGCGGTGGTTCATGCTTTCAGTTCTGCGCGAATGCTTCACTTACCACCTTTTTATTGACCGAGTCACTGATGCTTCCTGATTTAGTTTTTGCTTGTAAGCAGGAGGTTAAAATTATGGTCAGATTTGTCAAATGGAGGGCGAGGGAGAGCTTTGTATGCGTCTCTGTGTGTGGAGTAAAGGTGGTCTAGAGTTTTTTCCCTCTGGTTGCACATTTAACATGCTGGTAGAAATGAGGTAAACGGATTTAAGTTTCCCTGCATTAAAGTCCCCGGCCACTAGGAGTTCCACCTCTGGATGAGCGTTTTCCTGTTTGCTTATGGCCTTATACAGCTCATTGAGTGCGGTCTTAGAAACATCGGTTTCTGGTGGTAAACAGACAGCTATGAAGAATATAGATGAAAACAATTTTGGTAAATAGTGTGGTCTACAGCTTATCATGAGATACTCTACCTCAGGCAAGCAAAACCTTGAGACTTCCTTAGATTTCGTGCACCAGCTGGTTACAAATATACATGGACCGCAACTCGTCTTACCAGAGGCCGCTATTCTATCCTGACGAAAAAGCGTTAAACCCACCAGCTGTATGTTATTCATGTTGTCGTTCAGCCACAACTTGGTGAAACATAAGATATTACAGTTTTCAATGTCCCGTTGGTAGGATATACGTGATCGTAGTTTGTCTATTTTATTATCCATTGATTGCACGTTGGCTAATAGGACAGATGGTAAAGGGAGATTACCTACTCACCGTCAGATCTTTACAAGGCACCCAGACCTTCGTCCCCGATATCTCCGTCTCTTTCTCCTGTGAATGACGGGGATGAGGGCCTTGTCGGACATCTGAAGGAAATCCTTCCCGTCCGACTCGTTAAAGAAAAAGTATTCCTCCGGTATGGGGTGAGTAATTGTTGTCCTGATATCTAGAATCTCTTTTGATCATAAGAAATGGTGGCAGAAACATTATGTACAAAATAAGGTTTTACCCATTTTCTTACCCATCTACAAACAATACCCGATAATGACAAAGTGAAAATATGTTTTCAGATGTTTTTGCACATTTAATTATCATTAAATACATTAATATCTATTTTACCTAAGTATTCACACCCCTGAGTCAATTCTTTGTAGAAGCATCTTTGGCAGTGATTACAGCTGTGAGATTTCTGTCTCTTTTTCAAGTAGATTTAAGTCAAAACTGTAACTCGGCCACTGTCTTCGTTCACTATCTTCTTGGCAAGCAACTCCAGTGTAGATTAGGCCTTGTGTTTTAGGTTACTGCCCTGCTGAAAGGTGAATTGATCTCTCAGTGTCTGGTGGAAAGCATACTGAACCAGGTTTTCCTCTAGAATTTTGCCTGTGCTTAGCTCCATTGTTTTTTGTCCTGAAAAACTCCCAAGTCCTTAACGATTACAAGCATAACCATAACATGATGCAGCCACAACTATGCTTGAAAATATGGAGAGTGGTACTCAGTAATGTGTTGCATTGGATTTGCCTCAAACACAACACTTTGTATTCAGGAAAACAAGTGCATTGCTTTGAAACATTGTTTGCAGTATTACTTTAATGCCTTGTTGCAAACAGGATGCATGTTTTGGAATATTTTTATTGTGTACAGGTTTCCTTCTTTTCACTGTGAATTAGATTAGTATTGTCAACTAACTACAATGTTGTTGATCCATCCTCAGTTTTCTCCTATCACAGCCATAACTGTTTTAAAGTCACCATTGGCCTCATGGTGAAATCCCTGAGTGGTTTCCTTCCTCTCCGGCAACTGAGTTAGGAAGGATGCTTGATACACCATTCTAAGTGTAAAAATATATGGCAAATAGAAATCCAAAATGGATGATGTTGAGAGATAGATAGGAGGGGTTGAATGGAGCTGAAGGGTGGGACTAATAACAAGATAACCAATGTAAAATGTATATAGGTTCAGAACTTTTGTGAAATAGCACAGTTACAAATAGAAATCAAACTGGACGGACATCAGAAATAGACGAAGGAGTAAAAACAAACAAATTATAACTATTGTAAAATAGATTGTCTGTAAATTGTGTATAAGATATATAAACTGAAGGTAGAAGCCTAAGTGTTTATTGGTTTACTCCAATTGGGGGAAGGGTGGTAGGGTTTTCAGGGAATAATAAGGTACATTCTAAAAAAAAAATGCATGTATGTCTATAGAGGTATGTGTATGTACTGTATGTGCATATGTATGCATGCATGTATGTATATGAATATATATGTTTACCAAAAAATATATGGGGGATTGGAAATGATGCAGACAATTACATTGATGGAAGCAACATTCTTTCCACAATATTAAGCTGATCCACCTCTTTAAATAAAAATGTTTTTTTTAAATAATAAAAAACATTTTACAAATTTCTTCACCATGCTCAAAGGGATATTCAATGTCTGCTTGTTTTACCCATCTACCAGTAGGTGTCCTTCTTTGCAAGGCATTGGAAAATATTCCGACAAGCTTAGCTAACATGCAGACTACAGTACATACAGATAGACAGATACAGGTAGTAGATATAGGAATGTATTGTTTCTAGAGATACTGTAGCAAGTGAGAACCAACATGCTTAGATAATAGGCAAGCTACGTACAGTAGAGAAGACACACACAGTGGACAGAAACACAGATAGTACTCAAACACACACATAACCTCTTTTGGCACATGAGCCGCTAGCGGGACACCTACAACAAGATACGGTGAAATTGCAGTGCGCGAAATTCAAAAATCGTAATATTAAACATTCATGAAAATACAAGTGTCATACACCATTTAAAAGTTTAAGTATCAAAAGTAAAAGTATAAGCATAAATCATTTCAAGTTCCTTATATTAAGCCAGCGGTTCCCAAAGTTTTTGTTGTCCTGTACCCCATCAAACATTCAATCTCCAGCTGCGTACCCCCTCCAGCACCAGGGTCAGCGCAAACTCAAATTTTGTTTTTTACCATCATTGTAAGCCTGCCACACACGCACTATTCAATACATTTATTAAACTTAAGAATGAGTGTGTTTTTGAAACAACCAGGCTCGTGGGAAGTGAAAAAGAACTCATAGGACCAGGGCACAAATAATAGTATAACAATAATCAATAATTTTTCTCTTCATTTAACCATCTTACATATAAAGCTTTATTTGTTCATCGAAAATAGTGAATAACTCACCACAGGTTAATGAGAAGGGTGTGCTTGAAAGGATGCACATAACTCTGCAATGTTGGGTTGTATTGGAGAGAGTCTCAGTCTTAAATCATTTTCCACACTCAGTGATTGCCTGTATTTAGTTTTCATCCTAGTGAGGGTGTCACGCCCTGGCTATAGAGAGGCTTTTTATTCTCTATTTTGGTTAGGCCAGGGTGTGACTAGGGTGGGCAGTCTATGTTCTTTTTTCTATGTTGTTGTGTTTCTATGTGTTTGGCCTGGTGTGGTTCCCAATCAGAGGCAGCTGTCTATCGTTGTCTCTGATTGGGAGCCATACCTAGGTAGCCTGTTCCAACCAGTGTTTGTGGGTAGTTGTTTTTAGTTTCGTATTCTGTACCAGACAGAACTGTTTCGGTTATTCTTTTTGTCATTTTTGTGTTTAGTGTTCGGTTATTAAATTAAATATGAACACGCACGACGCTGCACCTTGGTCCTCATCTTCTTCTCTTGAATGCCGTGAAAGAGGGCTGAGAATCAACTCACATAGGTACAGTTGAAGTTGGAAGTTTACATACACTTAGGTTGGAGTCATTAAAACTTGTTTTTCAACCACTCCACAAATTTCATGTTAACAAACTATAATTTTGGCAAATCAGTTAGGACAGCTACTTTGTGCATGACACAAGTAATTTTTCCAACAATTGCTTAGACAGATTATTTCACTTATAATTCACACTGTATCACAATTCCAGTGGGTCAGAGGTTTACATACACTAAGTTGACTGTGCCTTTAAGCAGCTTGGAAAATTCCAGAAAAAGTAATGGCTTTAGAAGCTTCTGATAGGCTAATTGACATAATTTGAGTCAATTGGAGGTGTACCTGTGGATGTATTTCAAGGCGTACCTTCAGACTCAGAGCCTCTTTGCTTGACATCATGGGAAAATCAAAAGAAATCAGCCAAGACCTCAGAAAAAAATGGTATACCTCCACAAGTCTGGTTCATCCTTGGGAGCAATTTCCAAACGTCTGAAGTTACCACGTTCATCTGTACAAACAATAGTATAAACATAAATGGGACCAATAGTATAAACACTGTGGGACCACGCAGCCACGCATCAATTCCAGAACAACAGCAAAGTCTCTTGTGAAGATGCTGGAGGAAACAGGTACAAAAGTATCTATATCCACAGTAAAACAAGTCCTATATCAACATAACCTGAAAGGCCGCTCAGCAAGGAAGAAGCCACTGCTCCAAAACCGCCATAAAAAAGCCAGACTACGGTTTGCAACTGCACATGGGGACAAAGGTTGTACTTTTTGGAGAAATGTCCTCTGGTCTGATGAAACAAAAATATAACTTAACTGGCCATAATGACCATCGTTATGTTTGAAAGAAAAAGGGGGATGCTTGCAAACCAAAGAACACCATCCCAACCATAAAGCACGGGGGTGGCAGCATCATGTTGTGGGAGTGCTTTGCTGCAGGAGGGACTGGTGCACTTCACACAACAGATGGCATCATGAGGCAAGGAACTTATGTGGATATATTGAAGCAACATCTCAAGACATCAGTCAGGAAGTTAAAACCTGATTTGGAGACTGGTTTTTGTTCGGAATTTTGGATGACTGACATTTCCAAGGTAAACTGCCTGTTACTCAGGCCCAGAGGCTAGGATATCCATATACTTGGTAGCATTGGCTAGGAAACACCCTGACGTTTCTAAAACAGAAATTAAAATAATGTCTGTAAATTTAACAGAACTGATATGGCAGGCGAAACCCCGAGGAAAATCCATAACAATTTTTTTGTTGTTGAGATCACAGGCCATTTCAGTGCTTGCCTTTGGGAAATACAAATAGATAGGACCCAGATTGCAGTTCCTATGGCTTCCACCTATGGCTTCCACTGTCAACAGTCTTAGAAAAGGTTTCAGGCTTGTTTTATGAAAAATTAACAAGTAGTTGGAAGAACTACAAGGTGTCTCATTAGAAAAGTGGTCTTGTTGGCGCGTGAATGAGGTACGCACTCTTCGTTATTTATCTTCCCTATTGATATTACAACTCTCCGTCTTAAATATTATCGTTTATTTAGATATTAAAGTACCTGAGGATTAATTAGAAACATTGTTTGGACGAACTTTACTGGTAACTTTTTGGATTCGTTTGTATGCATGTTGAAAGAGTGGATTACCGAGATCATTGGCGCCAACTGAACTGACTTTTTTGGATCGAACAAAACAACCATTCATTGTGTAGCTGGGACCCTTGGGATTCCAAACAGAGGTAGATCTCCAAAGGTAGGTGATTTATTAAATCGCTATTTATGATTTTGTGACGCCTGTGCTGGTTGAAAAAGTATATTGGTATGGGGCGCTGTCCTCAGATAATCGCATGGTATGCGTTTGCCGTAAAGCCTTTTTGAAATCTGACAACGTGGTTGGATTAACAAGAAGTTAAGTACATTTTAGCAATTCCATTTACTTTTGACACTAAAGTTTATTTAAAACCAAATACTTTTAGACTTTTACTCAAGTAGTATTTTACTGTGTGACTGATTACATCTCTCTGCATTGTACTTGATAGAATGAAGAGGTAAACAGGAGTGAACAAGAAGTTCAATGTAAAAGTGTTGTAACGTCCTGACCAGAGTTCTTATGTGTTTTGCTTGTTTAGTGTTGGTCAGGACGTGAGCTGGGTGGGAATTCTATGTTGTGTGTCTAGTTCGTCTGTTTCTATGTTCAGCCTGATATGGTTCTCAATCAGAGACAGCTGTCAATCGTTGTCCCTGATTGAGAATCATATATAGGTGGCTTGTTTGATGTTGGGGATTGTGGGTGGTTATTTCCTGTCTCTGTGTTTGTGGTCTGCACCAGCTAGGACTGTGACGGTATGTTCTTTTGTATAGTGTATTGTTTTGTGTTGATTAAATTCATTATGGAAAATTACCACGCTGCGTATTGGTCCTCTGATCCTTCTCGCCTCTCCTGAGGAGGACGACGACTTAGACTGCCGTTACAAGTGTAAAATACAGAAAAGACTGATAGAGGAGGAATGTCGACTTCATGACACATGAGCTTGATAACGTGAAGAGAAAGTGAAATTAATTAATTCTATGTACAGATGTAGGATCTTAATTTGACCAGAATTAATGTAACCATGTGTTAGTGTGAGTTGTGTGAATTTGTGAATCACGAACCTCATCTGCATTCTCAACAACAGAGTGATCAAATTAAGATCGTACATCTGTAAAAAAAAAATATTTAAAAAATTTAACCTTTATTTAACTAGGCAAGCCAGTTAAGAAAAAAATATTATTTACAATGACAGCCTACCGGGGAACAGTGTGTTAACTGCCTGGTTCAGGGGCAGAATGACAGATTTTTACCTTGTCAGCTTGGGGATTCAATCCAGCAACCTTTCGGTTACTGGCCCAATGCTCTAACCACGAGGCTCTGCTGCCCCAGGTAAGGGGAAAACAGGAGTGAAGAAAATAAGGGGAAAGAAGGCTATGGATAAATGTTGTCTGCACCACCAATACGTTTCCTGTCAGAGATAATGCATCCGTATGTATCATCGCTGCCTTCATAATGCATATGTCTCCTCTAACAGAGCGTTACAGTGGTTAACGGCCTGTAAATGGTCTGAATTTAGCGGCATATGCATGCCAACACAGACACAGACACAGACACAGACACAGACACAGACACAGACACAGACACAGACACACGTACACATAGAGGAACATACACAGAGACACACGCACACTAAATTATGATACTTAATGTGTACATGCCTACCTGCAACCTCTTCCCCGCCCTAGCTAAACCCCTCCCCCCTCTAGCGAAACCTCTTTCCCCTCTAGCTCCTTCCCCCTCTAGCTAAACCCCTTCCCCCTCTAGCTCCTCCCCATCTAGCTCCTCCCCCCTCTAGCTAACCCCTTCTCCCTCTAGCTGCTCCCCCTCTAGCTAACCCCTTCTCCCTCTAGCTAAACCCCCTCTAGCTAACCCCTTCTCCCTCTAGCTAAACCCCTTCTCCCTCTAGCTAAACCCCTTCTCCCTCTAGCTAAACCCCTTCTCCCTCTAGCTAAACCCCTTCTCCCTCTAGCTAAACCCTTTCCCCCTCTAGCTAAACTCCTCCCCCCTCTAGCTAAACTCCTCCCCCCTCTAGCTAAACTCCTCCCCCCTCTAGCTAAACCCCTTCCCCCTCTTGCTCCTTCCCCCTATAGCTAAACCCCTTCTCCCTCTAGCTAAACCCCTTCTCCCTCTAGCTAAACCCCTTCCCCCTCTTGCTCCTTCCCCCTCTAGCTAAACCCCTCCCCATCTAGCTAACTCCCTTCCCCCTCTATCTAAACCCCTTCCCCCTCTAGCTCCTTCCCCCTCTAGCTAAACCCCTACTCCCTCTAGCTAAACCCCTACTCCCTCTAGCTAAACCCCTACTCCCTCTAGCTAAACCCCTACTCCCTCTAGCTAAACCCCTTCCCCCTCTAGCTCCTTCCCCCTCTAGCTAAACCCCTTCCCCCTCTAGCTAAACCCCTTCTCCCTCTAGCCCCTTCCCCCTCTAGCTAAACCCATTCCCTCTCTAGCTAAGCCCCTTCCCTCTAGCTCCTCCACCTCTAGCGAAGACCGTCCCCTCTAGCTAAACCACAGCTAAATGGACCTGTAATAAAGAAAGATACCCTGCATGGCAGATTAAAACTCAGACAGCACTTACTGGTTAATAAAGCTAGCGACATTTTAATTGCACAATCTAGGTTAGTAAATGTCAGGACCCATGCACACTAAACATCATTTGCCTAGACTGTTAATCTTGTAGGGGGTGGAGAGGTAGTAGTGCATGTGTGTGAGCGCGTGTGTGTGTGTGTGTGTGTGTGTGTATGTGTGTCTGTGTGGTGGTGAACATGTGACATTCAAGACAGTAATTACCAGTGGGGATCCAGCCAAGCATGGATGTAGAGACCCAATGTCGTTAGTGTGCCTACCGTCCACCTCAGGAAACAGAGGGTTGTCATTATTTTCTGTTATTCAGGAGAAGACCAGCAAAATGTGATATAGAATGAGCAAGATATATGCATTACACACAGACACACACCTTTGTCTGATGCCTGATATTGGAGCATGTGTAAGACAGCTACACCTTAGTATGGTAAAAGGGACAAGGGCAAGAGACTAATATGGCTTGAAGAATCACACTAAATTCATTATGGCCGCTAATGCCTCCGTGACATTAATGATAAATCCTCAGGGTTTTGCTAAAGGGAAGGGAGGTGGTGAAGGGGATGAGAGGATTAAAGGTCTGTGAATGGTTGATTGTATTGCAGTAAAAATCACAACTGCAGTTTGATGCGCTGGAGATCAACCCCCCCTTGGGTTGTGCCGTGGCGGAGATCTTTGTGGGCTATACTCGGCCTTGTCTCAGGATGGTAAGTTGGTGGTTGAAGATATCCCTCTAGTGGTGTGGGGGCTGTGCGTTGGCAAAGTGAGTGGGGTTATATCCTGCCTGTTTGGGGCTGTCCGGGAGTATCATCGGATGGGGCCACAGTGTCTCCTGACCCTTCCTGTCTCAGCCTCCAGTATTTATGCTGCAGTAGTTTATGTGTCGGGGGGCTAGGGTCAGTCTGCTATATCTGGACAATTTCTCCTGTCTTATCCGGTGTCCTGTGTGAATTTAAGTATACTCTCTCTCTTTCTCTCTTTCTTTCTCTCTCTCGGAGGACCTGAGCCCTAGGACCATGCCACAGGACTACCTGGCATGATGACTCCTTGCTGTCCCCAGTCCACCTGGCCGTGCTGCTGCTCCAGTTTCAACTGTTCTGCCTGCGGCTATGGAACCATGACCTGTTCACCGGACGTGCTACCTGTCCCAGGCCTGTTGTTTTCAACTCTCTAGAGACAGCAGGAGCGGTAGAGATACTCTCAATGATTGGCTATGAAAAGCCAACTGACATTTACTCCTGAGGTGCAGACTTGTTGCACCCTCGACATCTACTGTGATTATTATTATTTGACCATGCTGGTTATTTATGAACATTTGAACATCTTGGCCATGTTCTGTTATAATCTCCACCCGGCACAGCCAGAAGAGGACTGGCCACACCTCATAGCCTGGTTCCTCTCTAGGTTTCTTCCTAGGTTTTGGCCTTTCTATGGAGTTTTTCCTAGCCACCGTGCTTCTACACCTGCATTGCTTGCTGTTTGGGGTTTTAGGCTGGGTTTCTGTACAGCACTTTGAGATATCAGCTGATGTAAGAAGGGCTATATAAATACATTTGATTTGATTTGATCAAGACCAGCATGTGATAATCCATCTTATTATTCTATCCATATCAATACATCCATATCTATCTCTATTCAATCAATCACCTTTTATCAGTGACTACTAATATAACAGAAGACATGTTTTAAAGGGATAGCTCAGTGATTTCACATTATTGGTATTTGTTTAAAAAAGTGTGGACTGCAGTCATTCCTTGGCTATAGACTGCTTTCAAGGTAAGGAAACAAACAAGAGAGGGAGAGGGTTAGCTGGCTGGTGTCACTTGTAGGGAGAGAGAGGTAGGGAGAGAGAGGGTTGGCTAGCTGGTATTGCTTGTAGAGAGAGGGAGAGAGAGGGAGGAGGGGGGTTGGCTGGCTGGCTGGTATCACTTGTAGGGAGAGAGAGTGTTGGGCTGGCTGGTATTGCTTGTAGAGAGAGTGAGAGAGAGGGGTGGTGGCTGCCTGGTGTCGCTTGTAGAGAGAGAGGTAGGGAGAGAGAGGGTTGGCTGGCTGGTATCACTTGTAGAGAGAGAGAGAGAGAGAGGGGTGGTGGCTGGCTGGTATCGCTTGTAGAGAGAAAGAGAGAGAGAGGCATGGTGGTGGGCCCGGTATCGCTTGTAGAGAGAGTGAGCGAGAGGGGTGGTGGCTGGCTGGTATCGCTTGTGGAGAGCGCGAGAGGAGGGGGGGGTGGCTGCCTGGTATCGCTTGTAGAGAGAGTGAGAGAGAGGGGTGGTGGCTGGCTGGTATCGCTTGTAGAGAGAGAGAGAGAGGGGGGTGGTGGCTGGCTGGTATCGCTTGTAGAGAGAGTGAGAGAGGGGGGTGGTGACTGGCTGGTATCGCTTGTAGAGAGAGTGAGAGAGGGGGGTGGTGGCTGGCTGGCTGGTATCGCTTGTAGAGAGAGTGAGAGAAAGGGGTGGTGGGTGGTGGCTGGCTGGTATTGCTTGTAGAGAGAGTGAGAGAAAGGGGTGGTGGCTGGCTGGTATCGCTTGTAGAGAGAGAGAGAGCGATAGAGAGAGTGTGTTTATTTCACTTTTGTATACCATGCCAATAAAGCTCCTTGAATTGAATTGAGAGAGGGGGGAGAGAGATGGAGAGAGACTGAAAAAGAGAGATGAGGGAGAGAGAGGAAGGAAGCGATTCCCGAACCTTCAACAACAAAGCCATCACCTACGTTGAGATGAACCTAGAGATGAGTCCCCTAAGCAATCTGGTCCTGGGGCTCTGTTCACAAACACACAGACCCCACAGATCCCCAGGACAGCAACACAATTAGACCCAACCAAATCATGAGAAAACAAAAAGATAATTACTTGACACATTAGAAAGAATTAACAAAAAACTGAACAAACTAGAATGCTATTTGGCCCTAAACAGAGCGTACACAGTGGCAGAATACCTGAACACTGTGACTGACCCAAACTTAAGGAAAGCTTTGACTATGTACTGACTCAGTGGGCATGGCCTTGCTATTGAGAAAGGCCGCCGTAGGCAGACCTGGCTCTCAAGAGAAGACAGGCTATGTGCACACTGCCCACAAAATGAGGAGGAAACTGAGCTGCACTTCCTAACCTGCCAAATGTATGACCATATTAGAGACACATATTTCCCTCAGATTACACAGACCCACAAAGAATTCGAAAAAACAAACCCAATTTTGATGAACTCCCATATCTACTGGGTGAAATATCAGTGTGCCATGACGGCAGCAAGATGTGTGACCTGTTGCCACAAGAAAAGGGCAACCAGTGAAGAACAAACACCATTGTAAATACAACCCATATTTATGTTTATTTATTTTCCCTTTTGTACTTGAACTATTTGCACATCATTACAACACTGTATATAGACATAATATGACTTTGAAACGTCTTTCTTCTTTTGGAACTTTGAGTGTAATGTTTACTGTACATTTTTTATTGTTTATTTCACTTGTTTATTATCTATTTCACTTGGTTTGGCAATATAAACATATGTTTCTCATGCCAATAAAGCTCTTAAATTAAATTGAATTGAATTAAATTGAGAGAGAGAGAGAGAGATCAGGTAGTTGATTTAATAACTTTGTTGGCTATTTTCTATATTATTGATAGTGAAACTTTATACACAACTCTTGTCATGAGACATTTAGTGTGTTATCTGTATTTGACATACAGAATGTTACCATGTTGATGTGTACTTTTACTGTATTGGTATTTGGAATGCTTTCCAAGTCTTTCACAAACACTGGTGTGTCATCGAATGTGGAACGGACTCCGATGGTGGGGCCTGACCTGTCCAGCTAAGACACTTTCTGATGGAGGTGGAGGATTCCACGATGGGACAGCTGAGCATTCTAGGCAGGGTACACCTGTGGGACAGCTGAGCATTCTAGGCAGGGTACACCTGTTGAACAGCTGAGCATTCTAGGCAGGGTATACCTGTGGGACAGCTGAGCATTCTAGGCAGGGTATACCTGTGGGACAGCTGAGCATTCTAGGCAGGGTATACCTGTGGGACAGCTGAGCATTCTAGGCAGAGTACACCTGTGGGACAGCTGAGCATTCTAGGCAGGGTATACCTGTGGGACAGCTGAGCATTCTAGGCAGGGTATACCTGTGGGACAGCTGAGCATTCTAGGCAGGGTACACCTGTGGGACAGCTGAGCATTCTAGGCAGGGTACACCTGTGGGACAGCTGAGCATTCTAGGCAGGGTACACCTGTTGAACAGCTGAGCATTCTAGGCAGGGTATACCTGTGGGACAGCTGAGCATTCTAGGCAGGGTATACCTGTGGGACAGCTGAGCATTCTAGGCAGGGTACACCTGTGGGACAGCTGAGCATTCTAGGCAGGGTACACCTGTGGGACAGCTGAGCATTCTAGGCAGGGTACACCTGTTGAACAGCTGAGCATTCTAGGCAGGGTATACCTGTGGGACAGCTGAGCATTCTAGGCAGGGTACACCTGTGGGACAGCTGAGCATTCTAGGCAGGGTACACCTGTGGGACAGCTGAGCATTCTAGGCAGGGTACACCTGTTGGACAGCTGAGCATTCTAGGCAGGGTACACCTGTGGGACAGCTGAGCATTCTAGGCAGGGTACACCTGTTGGACAGCTGAGCATTCTAGGCAGGGTACCCCTGGAGACTGATGGAACAACGATCATGGACAAGAAGTTCATGCAGTCCAAGCAGACAGTGACTATCTTGTTGAGAGTCTCCACTGTGTCCTGGCAAACCTTTGGGTGGTAACTATTACATGGACTCGATGCTGTTATGTTTTAAAGTCTAATCCTCTCTCTCCACATATTTCTCTGGTCCCTCTGATTGTCTTCTACGATGCAGAGTATCCACAGGGGGAAAACTGGAGTGGAAGAATTATAGAAGGTGATACTCATGACTGGCGACTGGCTGGCTGGCTGGCTGGGAGCACTGTGTGATGACTCATCATTTATGACATTGTTTGGAAGGCAGACCATCCGTGGGTTATCACAGGGATCAAACACCTTATCTGTGTCAATGTCGATGAATAGCCTTTCTCACAGAAGTCCTAGGAATGTTTCTGGTATTTACCATTTGTGAATTGTATTCTTATTGCGTAACTGTAATAAAACGGATTACTTTTAAATGGATACAAACCGTAGTTCTCACATTTCTGAGTAATATTAATTTAATTATTATTTGGTGAAATGTCTAGTGGTAAATGTTATTCACAATATACATAGCATATATGCTCGGTCTCCAACTGTGCATCTCTGAGCTAAGGGTAACGCAATGCTAGGACATTGATTGCAAGATATTAGCTATTTGTTCCTCCGCCTCTTAATAATTGCATAACGGTCAACCTAGACACCTGCATCTTACAGTATTCTGAGTGGTGATCGAAGGCTCACTACCTTGGCTATACCCACTGGATACGATTATGTCCTGTGGCATTCACATAATGTAGTCAGATTGATACATGTAGTTTATTATTACAGTATTCAACATCATTTTTACACATCTACTGTACATAATGGAGACCCCTCATCCTCAGTCGATGGGGATTTCCACCAACCTACATAATGGTTGGATCATTTCCACCAACCTACATAATGGTTAGATCATTTCCACCAAATTACATAAGGATTGGATCATTTCCACCAAACTACATAATGGTTGGATCATTCCCACCAACCTACATAATGGTTGGATCATTTCCACCATCCTAAATAAGGATTGGATCATTTCCACCAAACTACATAATGGTTGGATCATTTCCACCAAACTACATAATGGTTGGATCATTTCCACCAACCTACATAATGGTTAGATCATTTCCACCAAATTACATAAGGATTGGATCATTTCCACCAAACTACATAATGGTTGGATCATTCCCACCAACCTACATAATGGTTGGATCATTTCCACCATCCTAAATAAGGATTGGATCATTTCCACCAAACTACATAATGGTTGGATCATTCCCACCAACCTACATAATGGTTGGATCATTCCCACCAACCTACATAATGGTTGGATCATTTCCACCAACCTACATAATGGTTGTATCATATCCACCAACCTACATAATGGTTGGATCATTTCCACCAACCTACATAATGGTTGGATCATTTCCACCAACCTACATAATGGTTGGATCATTTACACCAACCTACATAATGGTTGGATCATTTCCACCATCCTACATAAGGATTGGCTCATTTCCACCACACTATAAAGGGTGATTATCAGGTTTCAGGTAAGACCCAAGTGCAGGATGTGTAGAAGAAACAAAGGTACAGGACGGCAGGCAGGCTCAGGGTCAGGCAGAGTGGTCAGGCAGGCAGGCTCAGGGTCAGGCAGAGTGGTCAGGCAGGCAGGGTCCGGCAGAGTGGTCAGGCAGGCAGGCTCAGGGTCAGGCAGAGTGTTCAGGCAGACAGACTCAGGGTCAGACAGAGTGGTCAGGCAGGCAGGGTCCGGCAGAGTGGTCAGGCAGGCAGGCTCAGGGTCAGGCAGAGTGTTCAGGCAGACAGACTCAGGGTCAGGCAGAGTGGTCAGGCAGGTGGTCTCAGAGTCAGGCAGAGTGGTCAGGCAGGCAGGCTCAGGGTCAGGGTCAGGCAGAGTGGTCAGGCAGGCAGGCTCAGGGTCAGGCAGAGTGGTCAGGCAGGTGGTCTCTGAGTCAGGACAGGCAGGTGTCCAAACCAGGAGGGCGCGAAAAGAGAGACTGGAAAAAGCAGGAGCTGAAACACAAAACGCTGGTAGGCTTGAACCAACAAGATGAACTGGCACAGACAGACAGAAAATACAGGTATAAATACCCAGGGGATAATGGGGAAGATGGACGACACCTGGAGGGGGGTGGAGACAATCACAGGTGAAACAGATCAGGGTGTGACAGTCTCATCCAGCTGATGGGGATGTCTATATTACACTACACTTGGAGCTATAGAGAGAAGGATAAAGAGAGCCAGATGTTGTCAGAAATAAACAGTTTTTCAGAAACAGAACCAACCACCATGTATAAATCAATCAATTAAAACCCAGGTTTCCCTCCGTCCAGGCCCATGGGCCTTGCTCTAGTAGTGTAAGGAATAGGGTGCAATTTGAGACTCATACTTTGTGATTTAGAACCCTTGGGTAGTTTGTATTTTGTCTCGCAGATAAACCTCCCTCACATCATTTTTAAAAAGGAATACTCCCAATGGACCTATGCTTTCCGGTCCACTCTGTCCCTAAAACAGTCAACTGATGCTAGATGAGAACTGTGTGTGTGTGTGTGTGTGTGTGTGTGTGTGTGTGTGTGTGTGTGTGTGTGTGTGTGTGTGTGTGTGTGTGTGTGTGTGTGTGTGTGTGTGTGTGTGTGTGTGTGTGTGTGTGTGTGTGTGTGTGTGTGTGTGTGTGTGTGTGTGTGTGTGTGTGTGTGTGTGTGTGTGTGTGTGTGTGTTCGACCATTCAGTGGAGTTGAAATTAGGACAGGCTAGTCTGGTCCTGTTGACTTCCTGCCTCTTTGTGGCCATACCACTGCTAGGACTAACTTACCTCGGTGTTCCGGAGCCTAGCTTGTTGTCATGGTAACTGAGGACTGAGAGGGTAGGCATTGTTTCTCGCTTTAAAAAACATGCAATCAATGTGATTGTTCCAGAACAGACAGACAGACAGACAGACAGACAGACAGACAGACAGACAGACAGACAGACAGACAGACAGACAGACAGACAGACAGACAGACAGACAGACAGACAGACTCAAAGCTTTGCCCCCATATGACTGTCCACCTGTCTGTCTGGGTAGCTGGCTGGCTTTCCTTTTCTGCAACATCTACCACTGATACTTGTCAACTGTGAATGGGTCACTCCAGTTTTAGTTGTTGCTTTTCAAACTTCTCTGACTGCTTGCTTAAATAGGAGGGCTTACATTACTAAAACACTTTTTTCAAATGATCGATGAACACATACCCTGGATAAGGAGGGAGGGGTTTTTGGAGGGTGTACGGTATGTTTTTGCATTTGTGGATATCCTTGTGAATGGACTTGTCATTTAACCCCTCCCAATACAAGTCTGAGAGGTTGGATATATCTGGACCTGTTTTTGCAAAGCACTACTGACCCCTGGTGGTCATTTTTGACACATTTAAAGGATTTACCTCAAAGCAAGGACAACGATTGTGGTGAAACTAGGGATGCTAAACTCCTGGGGGGTTGTCAAACTCAATTCCTGGAGGGTCGTCAAACTCAATTCCTGGAGGGTCGTGTGTCTGCTGATTTCTGTTATTTCCTTTCAAGTCCAACTAAGGTAATCAACCAGGTTAGGGGAGTTCCTTATTAATAAACAACATCAATTAAGATATAATTAACCAGGTGAGGGGTGTTCCTTATTAATAAACAACATCAATTAAGATATAATTAACCAGGTTAGGGGAGTTCCTTATTAATAAACAACATCAATTAAGATATAATTAACCAGGTGAGGGGTGTTCCTTATTAATAAACAACATCAATTAAGATATAATTAACCAGGTGAGGGGTGTTCCTTATTAATAAACAACATCAATTAAGATATAATTAACCAGGTGAGGGGTGTTCCTTATTAATAAACAACATCAATTAAGATATAATTAACCAGGTGAGGGGAGTTCCTTATTAATAAACAACATCCATTAAGATATAATTAACCAGGTTATGGGAGTTCCTTATTAATAAACAACATCAATTAAGATATAATTAACCACGTGAGGGGCGTTCCTTATTAATAAACAACATCAATTAAGATATAATTAACCACGTGAGGGGCGTTCCTTATTAATAAACAACATCAATTAAGATATAATTAACCAGGTGAGGGGTGTTCCTTATTAATAAACAACATCAATTAAGATATAATTAACCAGGTGAGGGGAGTTCCTTATTAATAAACAACATCAATTAAGATATAATTAACCAGGTGAGGGGTGTTCCTTGCTAATCAACACCATCGGGAATACCCCTTACTTTTTTCAATCTTTACTAACGACATGCCACTGGCTTTGAGTAAAGCCAGAGTGTCTACGTGGATGACTCAATACTACACATGTCAGCTACTACAGCGACTGAAATGACTGAAGCACTTATCAAAGAGATGCAGTTAGTTTCAGAATGGATGGCAAGAAATAAATAAATAAATATTTCAAAAACTAAAAGTATTGTGTTTGGGACAAATCATTCACTAAACCCTAAACCTCAACTAAATATTGTAATGAATAATGTGGAAATTGAGCAAGTTGTTGTGACTAAACTGCTTGGAATAACCCTGGATTGTAACTGCCATGGTAAAAAATGTTGATACGACAGTAGCTAAGATGGGGAGAAGTCTGTCCATAATAAAGCGCTGCTCTGCCTTCTTAACAACACTGTCAACAAGGCAGGTCCTACAGGTCCTAGTTTTGTCTCACCTGGACTACTGTTCGGTCGTGTGGTCAGGTACCACAAAAAATAACTTAGGAAAATTGCAATTGGCTCAGAACAGGGCATCACAGCTGGCCCTTGGATGTACACAGAGAGCTAATATTAATAATATGCAAGTCAATCTCTCCTGGCTCAAAGTGGAGGAGAGATTGACTTCATCACTACTTGTATTTGTGAGAGGTATTGACATGTTGAATGCACCGAGCTGTCTGTTTGAACTACTGGCACACAGCTCGGACATCCATACATTCCCCACAAGATATGCCACAAGAGGTCTCTTCACAGTCCCCAAGTCCAGAACAGACTATGGAAGGCGCAGAGTACGACATAGAGCCATGGCTACATGGAACTCTATTCCACGTCAAGTAACTGATGCAAGCAGTAACATTTGATTTGTAAAAACATCGGGGACTGTGAAGCCACACAAACATAGGCACAGACATATGCGTACAAACACACCATAACATACATACGCACTATACACACACGTACACATGCATTTTGTGTTGTTGATATGTGATACCTTATTGTCCTTTTATCCACTGTACTTTATTTAGTTTTTGTATATGCATACATGTGTAAAGATTATGTAATTCATCATAGATTGTGCCTGTACCATGTTTGACTATGATTGTTTTTAGTGTCTCTAAACTCTATTTGAGTGGGCCACAATGTGTTTTTTTTTATCAAATCTGTACTTTGCATTTTAAGTGCATGGTAAAGCCGGTCCCCCAGGTATTATAAGGTATTGGACGGCTTTATAAGCTATTGGTGGGGTTTGTAAGCTATTGGGGGGGGGGGGGGGGGGTTATAAGCTATTTGAGGAGTTTATAAGATTATGGAGGAGTTTATAATCTATTGGAGGAGTTTATAAGCTATTGGAGGGGGTTATAAGCTATTGGAGGAATTTATAAGCGATTGGAAGGGTTTATAAACTATTGGAGGAGTTTACAAGCTATTGGAGGAGTTTATAAGCGATTGGAGGAGTTTATAAGCGATTGGATGAGTTTATAAGCTATGAGTGGAGCTTATAAGCGATTAGAGGAGTTTATAAATCCTTGGAGGAGTTTATAAGCTATTGGAGTGTTTTATAAGCTATTGGAGGAGTTTATACGCCTTTGAAAGAGTTTATAAGCGAGTGGAGGGGTTAATAAACTATTGGAGGAGTTTTTAAGCTATTGGAGGGCTTTATAAGCTATTGGAGGGGTTTATAAGCTATTAGAGGGGGTTATAAGCTATTGGAGGAGTTTATAAGCTATTGGAGGAGTTCAAAATCTTTTGGAGGACTTTATAAGCGATTGGAGGGGTTTATAAACTATTGGAGGAGTTTAGAAGCTATTGGATGAGTTTATAAGCTATTGGAGGAGTTTATACGCGATTGGAGGGATTTAAAAACTATTGGAGGAGTTTATTAGCTATTGAAGGAGTTTATAAGCTATTGGATGAGTTTATAAGCTATTGGAGGGGTTTATAAACTACTGGAGGAGTTTATAAGCTATTGGAGGAGTTTATAAGCGATTGGAGGGATTTAAAAACTATTGGAGGAGTTTATTAGCTATTGAAGGAGTTTATAAGCTATTGGATGAGTTTATAAGCTATTGGATGGGATTATAAAATATTGGAGGTGTTTACAAACTATTGGAGGAGTTTATAAGCTATTGGATGAGTTTATAAGCTATTGGAGGAGTTTATAAGCGATTGGAGGGATTTAAAAACTATTGGAGAAGTTTATTAGCTATTGAAGGAGTTTATAAGCTATTGGATGAGTTTATAAGCTATTGGAGGGGTTTATAAACTACTGGAGGAGTTTATAAGCTATTGGAGGAGTTTATAAGCTATTGGATGGGATTATAAAATATTGGAGGCGTTTATAAGCTATTGGAGGAGTTTATACGCTATTGGATGGGATATTAACATTTTGGATGCGTTTATAAGCAATTGGAGGAGTTTATAAGCTATTGGATGGGATTATTCAATTTTAGAGGAGTTTATACGCTATTGGTGGAGTTTATAAGCTTTTGGAGGAGTTTCTAAGCGATTGGAGGGCTTTATAAGCTATTGGAGGGAGTTCTAAGCTATTGGAGGAGATTATAAACTATTGGAAGGGTTTATAAGCTATTGGAGGAGTTTATACGCTATTAGAGGAGATTATAAACTATTGGATGCATTTATAAGCAATTGGAAGGCGATTAAAGGGGTTTAGGCGATTAAAGGGGTTTATAAACTATTGGAGGAGTTTATAAACTATTGGAGGACTTTGGGCTGCAGGGGCAGTATTGAGTAGCTGGATAAAAGGTGCCCATTTCAAACGGCCTCGTACTCAATTCTTGCTCGTACAATATGCATGTTATTATTACTATTGGATAGAAAACACTCTCTAGTTTCTAAAACCGTTTGAATTATATCTGTGAGTAAAACAGAACTCCTTTTGCAGCAAACTTCCTGATAGGAAGTGGAAAATCTGAAATCGATGCTCTGTTCTAGGGCCTGCCTATTAATCTCCTTGATATTTATTAGTATAGATGCACGTCATACGTCTTCCACTAGATGTCGACAGGCAGTGAGAGAAGAAATGGAGTGAATAACTTGATCTGGGGTCGAACAAAAGCTCTTTGTATGACGTGTCACCAGTTTCCTGTTTTCTGGAGAGCGTGTGAAGGGACCTGGTTTTGCCTTCTGTACAGCTGTCGTTATAGACGACTAATATCTCCGGCTTTGATTTTATTTGATACATGTGACAAAATCATCGTAAAGTATGTTTTTTCAATATAGTTTTATTAGATTATTGAAATTTTTTCGGGACGTTAGGCGTGTTGCGTTGTGTGCCTTTGTTCAGGAAGGAGAGCTTCGAGCCACTTTGCTAGCTTTCCGTGCTAATTGACTGGAGAAGAGGACATTCTAAATCCAAACAACGATTGTTCCCGACAAAGGACCCCTTGTACAACATTCTGATGAAAGATTGTCAAAAGTAGGACCATTTTATGATGCTATTTCATATATCTTTCGAACATATGAAATAGTCGTTTGCGCCCAGATTTTGGGTACTCTCTCGCTATACCTAAGCTGGATGTCGTAATTAAGTTATTTTTAGAATTCTAACACGGCGATTGCATTAAGAACTAGTGTATCTATCATTTCCTATACAACATGTATTTTTTTAGTAACGTTTATGTATAGTTATTTGGTCAGAATAGTTTGAGTGTCATAAAAATATCCGCACATTCTGGGAAAAAGATGCTACGTTAGCACAATGTATAACCACTGATTTCAGCTCTAAATATGCACATTTTCGAACAAAACATAAGTGTATGTATAACCTGATGTTATAGGACTGTCATCTGATGAAGCTTATCAAGGTTAGTCGAAAATGATATATCTTTTGCTGGTTTATTCGCTATCGCTAACGTGCCTATTGCTATCGCTAACGTGCCTTGATAAAAAAAATTATTTTTTTATTTTTTTGCCGTTATTTTACCAGGTAAGTTGACTGAGAACACGTTCTCATTTGCAGCAACGACCTGGGGAATAGTTACAGGGGAGAGGAGGGGGATGAATGAGCCAATTGTAAACTGGGGATTATTAGGTGACCATGATGGTTTGAGGGCCAGATTGGGAATTTAGCCAGGACACCGGGGTTAACACCCCTACTCTTACAATAAGTGCCATGGGATCTTTAATGACCTCAGAGAGTCAGGACACCCGTTTAACGTCCCATCCGAAAGACGGCACCCTACACAGGGCAGTGTCCCCAATCACTGCCCTGGGGCATTGGGATATTTTTTAGACCAGAGGAAAGAGTGCCTCCTACTGGCCCTCCAACACCACTTCCAGCAGCATCTGGTCTCCCATCCAGGGCCTGACCAGGACCAACCCTGCTTAGCTTCAGAAGCAAGCCAGTAGTGGTATGCAGGGTGGTATGCTGCTGGCTAATGAATGCGGTAGTGTGGTAGGCTATTGTAGTAAGCTAATATAATGCTGTATTGTGTTTTCGCTGTAAAACACTTAAAAAATCGGAAATATTGGCTGGATTCACAAGATGTTTGTCTTTAATTTGCTATACACCATCGATTTTTCAGAAATTATTTTTTCAGAAATCGATTTTTCCAAGCTATTGGATGGGATTATAAAATATTGGAGGCGTTTACAAACTATTGGAGGAGTTTATAAGCTATTGGAGGAGTTTTCTAAGCTATTGGAGGAGTTTATAAGCTATTGGAGGGGTTTATAAGCTATTGGAGGGGTTTATAAGCTATTGGAGGGGTTTATAAGCTATTGGAGGGGTTTATAAGCTATTGGAAGGGTGTTAAGCTATTGGAGGGGTTTATAAGCGTTTGGAGGGCTTTATAAGCTATTGGATGGGTTTATAAGCTATTGGAGAGGTTTATTAGCTATTGGGTGAGTTTATAAGCTATTGGAAGGGTTTATAAGCTATTGGAGGAGTTTAAAGCTACTGGATGGATTTATAAGATATTGGAAGACAAGCATAGTCCTTTCTCCATTTCCGCTCCACTACATTCTCCATTTCATCCTCCTCCTCCACTTCTTCCATCACTTCCTCTTCCACTTCTTCCTCTCCATTCTCCTCCTCCACCTTCTCCTCACTCGGTGGAGAGGCCGTCCCCTACATGAATATATTCTAATATCCAACCTACCATACCGTAGATTTTCTTCATTTTAGGTAGGATGCTAGCATAGATATTGGAACAAATATGTGATGAGGCAGATAGCAAGTAAACACTCAGATTGGTGTGTGTGTGTGCATGTGTGTTCTCCTTTAGGCCACTCTCACTAATCATTCCACAGTTCACAGGATCAGCTTGAACACCTGTATTTGGGGAGTTTCTCACATTCTTCTGGCTGGGCAGCCAGCTCCAGGGAGAGTCTTGGTGGTTCCAAACTTCTTCCATTTAAGAATGATGGAGGCCACTGTGTTCTTGGGGACCTTCAATGCTGCAGAAATGTTTTGGTACCTTTCCCCAGATCTGTGACTCAACACAATCCTGTCTCAGAGCTCTACGGACAGTTCCTTCGACCTCATGGCTTGGTTTTTGCTCTGACATGCACTGTCAACTGTGGGACCTTACATAGACAGGTGTGTGCCTTTCCAAATCAATTGAATTTACCACAGGTGGACTCCAATCAAGTTGGAGAAACATTTCAAGGATGATCAATGGAAACAGGATGCACCTCAGCTCAATTTCGAGACTCATAGCAAAGGGTCTGAATACATATGTCAATGTGATATTTCAGTTTTTTTAAAACTGTTTTCACTTTGTCATTATGGGGTATTGTGTGTAGATAAATGATCTTTAAAAAAAAAAAATTTTTGAAAAAGGCTGTAATGTAACAAAATGTGAAAAAAGTCAATGGTCTGAATACTTTCCAAATACACAGTATAGTGTTTTGGAAAGAAAATCTACATTTACTGCTGTGTACGTTTGTGTCAACCATAGACATACATATTCAGATGTTTAACTATACATCATTATATACATACACTACTGTTAAAATTTTGGGGTCACTTAAAAATGCCCTTGTTTTCCATAAAAACATACATGAAATAAGTTGCAAAATGAATAGGAAATACAGTCAAGACATTGACAAGGTTATAAATAATAATTGTGTCCTTCAAACTTTGCTTTCATCAAAGAATCCTCCATTTGCAGCAATTACAGGTGTCACGCCCTGACCATAGTTTGCTTTGTATGTTTCTATGTTTTGTTTGGTCAGGGTGTGATCTGAGTGGGCATTCTATGTTGTATGTCTAGTTTGTCTATTTCTATGTGTTGGCCTGATATGGTTCTCAATCAGAGGCAGGTGTTTGTCGTTGTCTCTGATTGGGAACCATATTTAGCTAGCCTGTTTTGTATTGTAGGTTGTGGGTGATTGTTCCTGTTCCTGTGTTTTGTGTTCACATTACGGGACTGTTTTGTCGTCGTTTGTTTGTTGGTTTATTGCTTTGGTTCTTGTTCAAGTATTCTAATTAAAATGAATACTCACCACGCTGCATCTTGGTCCTCCTCTCTTTCACCCGACGAGGAACGTAACAACAGGCATGCAGACCTTTAGCATTCTAGTTGTCATTTTGTTGAGGTAATCTTCAGATTAAGTCAACAAATTGGATTGGATTGGCTTGATGGGCACTTCTTACGTACCATACAGTCAAGCTGCTCCCACAACAGCTCAATAGGGTTGAGATACGGTGACTGTGCTGGCCACTCCATTATTGACAGAATACCAGCTGACTGCTTCTTCCCTAAATAGTTCTTGCATAGTTTGGAGCAGTGCTTTGGGTCATTGTCCTGTTGTAGCAGGAAATTGGCTCCAATTAAGGGCTGTTCACATGGTATGGCATGGCATTGTAAAATGGAGTGATCGCCTTCCTTCTTCAAGATCCCTTTGACCCTGTACAAATCTCCCACATTACCACCAACAAAGCACCCCCAGACCATTACATTGCCTCCACCATGATTGACAGATGGCGTCAAGCACTCCTCCAGCATCTTTTCATTTTTTCTGAGTTTCACGAATGTTCTTCTTTGTGATCTGAACATCTCAAACTGTCACGTTCTGACCATAGTTCTTGTGTGTTGTGCTTGTTTTAGTGTTGGTTAGGACGTGAGCTGGGTGGGCATTCTATGTTGTGTGTCTAGTTTGTCTGTTTCTATGTTTGGCCTAATATGGTTCTCAATCAGAGGCGGATGTTTTGTGTTGTCTCTGATTGGGAATTATATATAGGTGGCTTGTTTTGTGTTGGGATTTTGTGGGTGGTTGTTTCCTGTGTTTGTGTTTTCTATGCACCAGCTAGGACTGTATCGGTTTGCCACATTTATTATTTTGTATTTGTTTAAGTGTTCACGTTTATCGTTCATATTAAACATGTTGAGCACTGGCTACGCTGCGTGTTGGTCTGATCCCTGTTACACCCCCTCTTCTAGTGAAGAGAGGGAAAGCTGCCGTTACACAAACTTAGATTTGTCTGTCCATAACACTTATTTCCAATCTTCCTCTGTTCAGTGTCTGTGTTATTTTGCCCATCCTAATATTTTCTTTTTATTGGCCAGTCTGAGATATGTTTTTTTCTTTGCAACTCTGCCTTGAAGGGCAGCATCGCGGAGTCACCTTTTCACTGTTGACGTTGAGACTGGTGTTTTGTGGGTACTATTTAATGAAGCTGTCAGTTGAGGACTTGTGAGGCATCTGTTTCTCAAACTAGACACTCTAATGTACTTGTCCTCTTGCTCAGTTGTGCACCGGGGCCCCCCACTCCTCTTTCTATTCTGGTTAGAGCCAGTGTGTGCTGTTCTGTGAAGGGAGTAGTACACAGTGTTTTACAAGATCTTTAGTTTCTTGGCAATTTCTCGCATAGAATAGCCGTCATTTCTCAGAACAAGAAAAGACTGACGAGTTTCAGAATAAATGTATTCGTTTCTGGACATTTTCAGCCTGTAATGGAACTCAGAAATGCTGATGCTCCAGATACTCAACTATTCTAAGGAAAGACAGTTTTATTGCTTCTTTAATCAGAACAACAGTTTTAAGCTGTGCTAACATAATGCCAAAAGGGTTTTCTAATGATCAATAAGCCTTTTAAAATGATAAACTTGGATTATTAACTAACACAACGTGCCATTGGAACACAGGAGTGATGGTTACTGATAATGGACCTCTGTACGCCTATGTAAATATTCCATTTTTAAAAATCAGCCATTTCCAGCTACAACAGTCATTTACAGCATTATCAATGTTTACACTGTATTTCTGATCAATTTTATGTTATTTTAGTAGACAAAAAATGTGCTTTTCTTTCAAAAACAAGGACATTTCTAAGTGACCCCAAACTTTTGAACGGTAGTGTACATGATCAAATGTTTTTACACATCACTGGTCTCAACTGCCATGATTAAAAGCTTCTAAATAATGTTTGATGTTAAGGATACTAAGGAAGTGTCAAGGTTTTGCTCGCCTGAGGTAGAGTATCTCATGATAAGCTGTTTATTTACCGTCACATTTACCGTCACGGCTTCCGAGCCGGTCACGGGTGCACCTCAGCCACGCTCAAGGTACTAAACGATATCATAACCGCCATCGATAAAAGACAGTACTGTGCAGCCATCTTCATCGACCTGGCCAAGGCTTTCGACTCTGTCAATCACCGTATTCTTATCGACAGACTCAATAGCCTTGGTTTTTCTAATGACTGCCTCAGCTGGTTCACCAACTACTTTGCAGACAGAGTTCAGTGTGTCAAATCGGAGGGCATGTTGTCCGGACCCCTGGCAGTCTCTATGGGGGTACCATAGGGTTCAATTCTCGGGCCGACTCTTTTCTCTGTATATATCAATGATGTCGCTCTTGCTGCGGACGATTCCCTGATCCACCTCTACACAGACGACACCATTCTGTATACTTCTGTATACTTTTGGACACTGTGCTAACTAACCTCCAAACGAGCTTCAATGCCATAAAACACTCCTTCCGTGGCCTCCAACTGCTCTTAAACACTAGTAAAACCAAATGCATGCTTTTCAACCGTTCGCTGCCCGCGCCCGCCGCCCGCCGCCCGACTAGCATCACCACCCTGGACGGTTCCGACCTAGAATATGTGGACAACTATAAATACCTAGGTGTCTGGCTAGACTGTAAACTCTCCTTCCAGACTCATATTAAACATCTTCAATCTAAAATCAAATCTAGAATCGGCTTTCTATTTCGCAACAAAGCCTCCTTCACTCACGCCGCCAAACTTACCCTCGTAAAACTGACTATCCTACCGATCCTCAACTTCGGCGATGTCATCTACAAAATAGCTTCAAATACTCTACTCAGCAAACTGGATGCAGTCTATCACAGTGCCAACCGTTTTGTTACCAAAGCCCCTTATACCACCCACCACTGCGACCTGTATGCTCTAGTCGGATGTCCCTCGCTACCAATTCGTCACCAGACCCACTGGCTCCAGGTCATCTATAAGTCTATGCTAGGTAAAGTTCCGCCTTATCTCAGTTCACTGGTCACGATAACAACACCCACCCGTAGCACACGTTCCAGCAGGTATATCTCACTGATCATCCCCAAAGCCAACACCTAATTTGGCCGCCTTTCCTTCCAGTTCTCTGCTGCTAGTGACTGGAACGAATTGCAAAAATCGCTGAAGTTGGAGACTTTTATTTCCCTCACCAACTTTAAACATCAACTCTCTGAGCAGCTAACCTATCGCTGCAGCTGTACATAGTCCATCTGTAAATAGCCCACCCAATCTACCTACCTCATCCCCATACTGTTTTTATTTTATTAACTTTTCTGCTCTTTTGCACACCAGTATCTCTACTTGCACATCATCATCTGCACATTTATCACTCCAGTGTTAAATTGTAATTATTCGATCCTATGGCCTATTTATTGCCTACCTCCTCATGCCTTTTGCACACACTGTATATAGACTTTCTTTTTTTCTACTGTGCCATTGACTTGTTTATTGTGTTATTGGCTTGTTTATTGTTTACTCCATGTGTAACTCTGTGTTGTTGTCTGTTCACACTGCTTTGCTTTATCTTGGTCAGGTCGCAGTTGCAAATGAGAACTTATTCTCAGCTAGCCTACCTGGTTAAATAAAGGTGAAATAAAAATAAATAAATAAAAAACAAACCGATGCTGGTACTAAGACCACACTCAATGAGCTGTATAACGCCATAATTAAACAGGAAAACTCTCATTGAGATGTGGTGCTCCTAGTGGCTGGGGACTTTAATGCAGGGAAACTTAAATCCATGTTACCTCATTTTTAACAGCATGTTAAATGTGCAACCAGAGGAAACAAACTCTAGATCACCTTTACTCCACACACAGAGACTCATATAACACTCTAGATCACCTTTACACCACACACAGAGACACATACAAAACTCTAGATCACCTTTACACCACACACAGAGACACATATAAAACTCTAGACCACCTTTACTCCACACACAGAGACACATACAAAACTCTAGACCACCTTTACTCCACACACAGAGACACGTACAAAACTCTAGACCACCTTTACTCCACACACAGAGACACATACAAAACTCTAGACCACCTTTACTCCACACACAGAGACACATACAAAACTCTAGATCACCTTTACTCCACACACAGAGACACATACAAAACTCTAGATCACCTTTACTCCACACACAGAGACACATATAAAACTCTAGATCACCTTTACTCCACACACAGAGACACATATAAAACTCTAGACCACCTTTACTCCACACACAGAGACACATATAAAACTCTAGATCACCTTTACTCCACACACAGAGACACATATAAAACTCTAGATCACCTTTACTCCACACACAGAGACACATACAAAACTCTAGATCACCTTTACTCCACACACAGAGACACATATAAAACTCTAGATCACCTCTACTCCAACCACAGAAACACATACAAAACTCTAGATCACCTCTACTCCACACACAGAGACACATACAAAACTCTAGATCATCTTTATTCCACACACAGAGACACATACAAAACTCTAGATCACCTTTACTCCACACACAGAGACACATATAAAACTCTAGATCACCTTTATTCCACACACAGAGACACATACAAAACTCTAGATCACCTTTACTCCACACACAGAGACACATACAAAACTCTAGATCACCTTTACTCCACACAGAAACACATATAAAACTCTAGATCACCTTTACTCCACACACAGAGACACATACAAAACTCTAGATCACCTTTACTCCACACACAGAGACACATACAAAACTCTAGATCACCTTTACTCCACACAGAAACACATATAAAACTCTAGATCACCTTTACTCCACACACAGAGACACATATAAAACTCTAGATCACCTTTATTCCACACACAGAGACACATACAAAACTCTAGATCACCTTTACTCCACACACAGAGACACATACAAAACTCTAGATCACCTTTACTCCACACACAGAGACACATATAAAACTCTAGATCACCTTTACTCCACACACAGAGACACATATAAAACTCTAGATCACCTTTACTCCACACACAGAAACACATATAAAACTCTAGATCACCTTTACTCCACACAGAAACACATATAAAACTCTAGATCACCTTTACTCCACACAGAAACACATATAAAACTCTAGATCACCTTTACTCCACACACAGAGACACATACAAAACTCTAGATCACCTTTACTCCACACACAGAGACACATATAAAACTCTAGATCACCTTTACTCCACACACAGAGACACATATAAAACTCTAGATCACCTTTACTCCACACACAGAAACACATATAAAACTCTAGATCACCTTTACTCCACACAGAAACACATATAAAACTCTAGATCACCTTTACTCCACACAGAAACACATATAAAACTCTAGATCACCTTTACTCCACACACAGAGACACATACAAAACTCTAGATCACCTTTACTCCACACACAGAGACACATACAAAACTTTACCTCACCCTCCATAATTCTATCCTCCTGATTCCTGCTTACAAGCAAAAACTAAAGCAGGAAGCACCAGTGACTCGGTCAATAAAGACATGGTCAAATGATGCAGATGCTAAACTACAGGACTGTTTTGCTATCACAGACTGGAATATGTTCCGGGATTCTTCCGATGGCATTGAAGAGTACACCACATCAGTCAGTGGCTTCATCAATAAGTGCATCGATGATGTCATCCCCACAGTGACCGTACGTACATACCCCAACCAGGAGCCATGGATTACAGGCAACATCCGCACTGAGCTAAAGGATAGAACTGCCGCATTCAAGGAGAGGGACTCTAACCCGGAGGCTATTAAGATATCCCGCTATGCCCTCCGATGAACCATCAAACAGGCAAAGCATCAATACAGCACTATGATTGAATCCTACTACACCGGCTCCGACGCTCGTCGGATGTGGCAGGGCTTGCAAACTATTACAGACTACAAAGGGAAGCACAGCCACGAGCTGCCGAGTGACATAAGCCTACCAGATGAGCTAAATCCCTTCTACACTCTCTTCGAGGCGAGCAACACTAAAGCATGCATAAGAGCATCAACTGTTCCGGACAACCGTGTGATCAAGCTCTCCGTAGCCGATGTGAGTAAGACCTTTAAACGGGTCAACAATCAAAAAGCAGCAGGGCTGAACAGATTACCAGGATGTGTACTCTGAGCATGCGCTGACCAACTGGCAAGTGTCTTCACTGACATTTTCAACCTGTCCCTGACTGAGTCTGTAATACCAACATGTTTCAAGCAGACCACCATAGTCCTGTGCCCAAGAACACCAAGGTAACCTGCCTAAATGACTACCGACCCATAGCACTCACGTCTGTGAGATTTGAAAAGCTGGTCATGGCTCACATCAACACAATTATCCCAGAAACCCTAGACCAACTCCAATATTCCTAATGCCCCAACAGATCCACAGATGATACAATCTCTATTGCACTCTACACTGACCTTTTCTACCTGGACAAAAGGAACACCTATGTGAGAATGCTGTTCATTGACTAAAGCTCAGCGTTCAACACCATAGTGCCCTCAAAACTCATCACTAAGCTAAGGACCCTGGAACTAAACACCTCCCTCTAGAACTGGATCCTGGACTTCCTGACGAGCTGCCCCCAGGTGGTAAAGGTAGGTAACAACACATCTGCCACACTGATCCTCAACACAGGGGCCTCTCAGGGGTGCATGCTCAGTCCCCTCCTGTACTCCCTGTTCACCCATGACTGCATGGCCAGGCACGACTCCAACACCATCAGGTAGCGGCAGGCCTAGTGGTTAGAGCGTTGGACCAGTAACCGAAAGGTTGCTGGATGAATCCCCAAGCTGACATGGCAAAAATCTGTTGTTCTGCCCCTGAACAAGGCAGTAAACCCACGGGGCTAAACAGGGCTAACCACACCACTACTGTCCAGGGTAGTATCATCATAAACAGGGCTAACCACATCACTACTGTTCAGGGTAATATCATCATAAACAGGGCTAACACCACCACTACTGTTCAGGGTAATATCATCATAAACAGGGCTAACCACACCACTACTGTTCAGGGTAGTATCATCATAAACAGGGCTAACCACACCACTACTGTTCAGGGTAGTATCATCATAGACAGGGCTAACCACACCACTACTGTTCAGGGTAGTATCATCATAAACAGGGCTAACCACACCACTACTGTTCAGGTAGTATCATCATAAACAGGGCTAACCACACCACTAATGTTAAGGGTAGTATCATCATAAACAGGGCTAACCACACCACTACTGTTCAGGTAGTATCATCATAAACAGGGCTAACAACACCACTACTGTTCAGGGTAGTACCATCATAAACAGGGCTAACCACACCACTACTGTTCAGGTAGTATCATCATAAACAGGGCTAACAACACCACTACTGTTCAGGGTAGTATCATCATAAACAGGGCTAACCACACCACTACTGTTCAGGGTAGTATCATCATAAACAGGGCTAACCACACCACTACTGTTCAGGGTAGTATCATCATAAACAGGGCTAACCACACCACTACTGTTCAGGGTAGTATCATCATAAACAGGGCTAACCACACCACTACTGTTCAGGGTAGTATCATCATAAACAGGGCTAACAACACCACTACTGTTCAGGTAGTATCATCATAAACAGGGCTAACAACACCACTACTGTTCAGGGTAATATCATCATAAACAGGGCTAACCACACCACTACTGTTCAGGGTAGTATCATCATAAACAGGGCTAACCACACCACTACTGTTCAGGGTAGTATCATCATAAACAGGGCTAACCACACCACTACTGTTCAGGGTAGTATCATCATAAACAGGGCTAACCACACCACTACTGTTCAGGTAGTATCATCATAAACAGGGCTAACCACACCACTAATGTTAAGGGTAGTATCATCATAAACAGGGCTAACCACACCACTACTGTTCAGGTAGTATCATCATAAACAGGGCTAACAACACCACTACTGTTCAGGGTAGTACCATCATAAACAGGGCTAACCACACCACTACTGTTCAGGTAGTATCATCATAAACAGGGCTAACAACACCACTACTGTTCAGGGTAGTATCATCATAAACAGGGCTAACCACACCACTACTGTTCAGGGTAGTATCATCATAAACAGGGCTAACCACACCACTACTGTTCAGGGTAGTATCATCATAAACAGGGCTAACCACACCACTACTGTTCAGGGTAGTATCATCATAAACAGGGCTAACCACACCACTACTGTTCAGGGTAGTATCATCATAAACAGGGCTAACAACACCACTACTGTTCAGGTAGTATCATCATAAACAGGGCTAACAACACCACTACTGTTCAGGGTAATATCATCATAAACAGGGCTAACCACACCACTACTGTTCAGGGTAGTATCATCATAAACAGGGCTAACCACACCACTACTGTTCAGGGTAGTATCATCATAAACAGGGCTAACCACACCACTACTGTTCAGGGTAGTATCATCATAAACAGGGCTAACCACACCACTACTGTTCAGGGTAGTATCATCATAAACAGGGCTAACCACACCACTACTGTTCAGGTAGTATCATCATAAACAGGGCTAACCACACCACTACTGTTCAGGGTAGTATCATCATAAACAGGGCTAACAACACCACTACTGTTCAGGTAGTATCATCATAAACAGGGCTAACAACACCACTACTGTTCAGGTAGTATCATCATAAACAGGGCTAACACCACCACTACTGTTCAGGTAGTATCATCATAAACAGGGCTAACCACACCACTAATGTTAAGGGTAGTATCATCATAAACAGGGCTAACCACACCACTACTGTTCAGGTAGTATCATCATAAACAGGGCTAACCACACCACTAATGTTAAGGGTAGTACCATCATAAACAGGGCTAACCACACCAGTACTGTTCAGGGTAGTATCATCATAAACAGGGCTAACCACACCACTACTGTTCAGGTAGTATCATCATAAACAGGGCTAACCACACCACTACTGTTCAGGTAGTATCATCATAAACAGGGCTAATCACACCACTACTGTTCAGGTAGTATCATCATAAACAGGGCTAACCACACCACTACTGTTAAGGTAGTATCATCATAAACAGGGCTAACCACACCACTACTGTTCAGGTAGTATCATCATAAACAGGGCTAACCACACCACTACTGTTAAGGTAGTTTCATCATAAACAGGGCTAACCACACCACTACTGTTCAGGTAGTATCATCATAAACAGGGCTAACCACACCACTACTGTTCAGGTAGTATCATCATAAACAGGGCTAACCACACCACTACTGTTCAGGGTAGTATCATCATAAACAGGGCTAACAACACCACTACTGTTCAGGCAGTATCATCATAAACAGGGCTAACCACACCACTACTGTTCAGGTAGTATCATCATAAACAGGGCTAACCACACCACTACTGTTCAGGGTAGTATCATCATAAACAGGGCTAACAACACCACTACTGTTCAGGTAGTATCATCATAAACAGGGCTAACCACACCACTACTGTTCAGGGTAGTACCATCATAAACAGGGCTAACCACACCACTACTGTTCAGGTAGTATCATCATAAACAGGGCTAACCACACCACTACTTTTCAGGGTAGTACCATCATAAACAGGGCTAACCACACCACTACTGTTCAGGTAGTATCATCATAAACAGGGCTAACCACACCACTACTGTTCAGGGTAGTATCATCATAAACAGGGCTAACAACACCACTACTGTTCAGGGTAGTATCATCATAAACAGGGCTAACCACACCACTACTGTTCAGGGTAGTATCATCATAAACAGGGCTAACCACACCACTACTGTTCAGGGTAGTATCATCATAAACAGGGCTAACCACACCACTACTGTTCAGGTAGTATCATCATAAACAGGGCTAACCACACCACTACTGTTCAGGGTAGTATCATCATAAACAGGGCTAACAACACCACTACTGTTCAGGTAGTATCATCATAAACAGGGCTAACAACACCACTACTGTTCAGGTAGTATCATCATAAACAGGGCTAACACCACCACTACTGTTCAGGTAGTATCATCATAAACAGGGCTAACCACACCACTAATGTTAAGGGTAGTATCATCATAAACAGGGCTAACCACACCACTACTGTTCAGGTAGTATCATCATAAACAGGGCTAACCACACCACTAATGTTAAGGGTAGTACCATCATAAACAGGGCTAACCACACCAGTACTGTTCAGGGTAGTATCATCATAAACAGGGCTAACCACACCACTACTGTTCAGGTAGTATCATCATAAACAGGGCTAACCACACCACTACTGTTCAGGTAGTATCATCATAAACAGGGCTAACCACACCACTACTGTTCAGGTAGTATCATCATAAACAGGGCTAACCACACCACTACTGTTAAGGTAGTATCATCATAAACAGGGCTAACCACACCACTACTGTTCAGGTAGTATCATCATAAACAGGGCTAACCACACCACTACTGTTAAGGTAGTTTCATCATAAACAGGGCTAACCACACCACTACTGTTCAGGTAGTATCATCATAAACAGGGCTAACCACACCACTACTGTTCAGGTAGTATCATCATAAACAGGGCTAACCACACCACTACTGTTCAGGGTAGTATCATCATAAACAGGGCTAACAACACCACTACTGTTCAGGCAGTATCATCATAAACAGGGCTAACCACACCACTACTGTTCAGGTAGTATCATCATAAACAGGGCTAACCACACCACTACTGTTCAGGGTAGTATCATCATAAACAGGGCTAACAACACCACTACTGTTCAGGTAGTATCATCATAAACAGGGCTAACCACACCACTACTGTTCAGGGTAGTACCATCATAAACAGGGCTAACCACACCACTACTGTTCAGGTAGTATCATCATAAACAGGGCTAACCACACCACTACTTTTCAGGGTAGTACCATCATAAACAGGGCTAACCACACCACTACTGTTCAGGTAGTATCATCATAAACAGGGCTAACCACACCACTACTGTTCAGGGTAGTATCATCATAAACAGGGCTAACAACACCACTACTGTTCAGGGTAGTATCATCATAAACAGGGCTAACCACACCACTACTGTTCAGGTAGTATCATCATAAACAGGGCTAACAACACCACTACTGTTCAGGTAGTATCATCATAAACAGGGCTAACCACACCACTACTGTTCAGGGTAGTATCATCATAAACAGGGCTAACCACACCACTACTGTTTAGGTAGTATCATCATAAACAGGGCTAACCACACCACTACTGTTCAGGTAGTATCATCATAAACAGGGCTAACAACACCACTACTGTTCAGGTAGTATCATCATAAACAGGGCTAACCACACCACTACTGTTCAGGTAGTATCATCATAAACAGGGCTAACCACACCACTACTGTTCAGGGTAGTATCATCATAAACAGGGCTAACCACACCACTACTGTTCAGGTAGTATCATCATAAACAGGCCTAACAACACCACTACTGTTCAGGGTAGTACCATCATAAACAGGGCTAACCACACCACTACTGTTCAGGGTAGTACCATCATAAACAGGGCTAACCACACCACTACTGTTCAGGGTAGTACCATCATAAACAGGGCTAACCACACCACTACTGTTCAGGGTAGTATCATCATAAACAGGGCTAACAACACCACTACTGTTCAGGTAGTATCATCATAAACAGGGCTAACCACACCACTACTGTTCAGGTAGTATCATCATAAACAGGGCTAACCACACCACTACTGTTCAGGTAGTATCATCATAAACAGGGCTAACAACACCACTACTGTTCAGGTAGTATCATCATAAACAGGGCTAACAACACCACTACTGTTCAGGTAGTATCATCATAAACAGGGCTAACCACACCACTACTGTTCAGGGTAGTATCATCATAAACAGGGCTAACCACACCACTACTGTTCAGGTAGTATCATCATAAACAGGGCTAACAACACCACTACTGTTCAGGTAGTATCATCATAAACAGGGCTAACAACACCACTACTGTTCAGGTAGTATCATCATAAACAGGGCTAACCACACCACTACTGTTCAGGTAGTATCATCATAAACAGGGCTAACAACACCACTACTGTTCAGGTAATATCATCATAAACAGGGCTAACCACACCACTACTGTTCAGGTAGTATCATCATAAACAGGGCTAACAACACCACTACTGTTCAGGTAGTATCATCATAAACAGGGCTAACCACACCACTACTGTTCAGGTAGTATCATCATAAACAGGGCTAACCACACCACTACTGTTCAGGGTAGTACCATCATAAACAGGGCTAACCACACCACTACTGTTCAGGTAGTACCATCATAAAGAGGGCTAACCACACCACTACTGTTCAGGTAGTATCATCATAAACAGGGCTAACCACACCACTACTGTTCAGGTAGTACCATCATAAACAGGGCTAACCACACCACTACTGTTCAGGGTAGTACCATCATAAACAGGGCTAACCACACCACTACTGTTCAGGTAGTACCATCATAAACAGGGCTAACCACACCACTACTGTTCAGGGTAGTACCGTCATAAACAGGGCTAACCACACCACTACTGTTCAGGTAGTATCATCATAAACAGGGCTAACCACACCACTACTGTTCAGGGTAGTATCATCATAAACAGGGCTAACCACACCACTACTGTTCAGGTAGTATCATCATAAACAGGGCTAACAACACCACTACTGTTCAGGTAGTATCATCATAAACAGGGCTAACCACGCCACTACTGTTCAGGTAGTATCATCATAAACAGGGCTAACCACACCACTACTGTTCAGGGTAGTACCATCATAAACAGGGCTAACCACACCACTACTGTTCAGGGTAGTATCATCATAAACAGGGCTAACCACACCACTACTGTTCAGGTAGTATCATCATAAACAGGGCTAACCACACCACTACTGTTCAGGGTAGTATCATCATAAACAGGGCTAACAACACCACTACTGTTCAGGTAGTATCATCATAAACAGGGCTAACAACACCACTACTGTTCAGGGTAGTATCATCATAAACAGGGCTAACAACACTATTGCTGTTCAGAATAGTATCATCAGAATCAACAGGACTAACAAGAAAACTGCTGTTCAGGGTAGTATCATCAACAACAGGACTAACAAAACCACTACTGTTCAGGGTAGTATCATCATCAACAAAAGGACTAAAAAGATGACTTGGTGAAGGTGAATTTCCAGAGGAAGGGTGTATGTCAGCTAAGCAAACTTTAAACCATGCTGTGTGGGTTGAAATTGGAAAGGCCTGTTTTAGTGAAGCAAAATGTCTTAGAATGTACAGGATGAGAACTGTCTAACGTTCTAATAATTCATGCATGGGAAGTTACTTAATTCATCCACAGGTCCAGTTGAAGTCGGAAGTGTGCATACACCTTAGTCAAATACATTTAAACTTAGTTTTCCACAATTCCTGACATTTAATCAGAGTAAAAATTCCCTGTTTTAGGTCAGTTAGGATCACCACTTTATTTTAATAATGTGAAATGTCAGAATAACAGTAGAGATAATTATTTACTTGAGCTTATATTTATTTCATCACATTCCCAGTGAGTCAGAAGTTTACATACAATCAAATAGTATTTGGTAGCATTTCCTTTAAATAGTTTAACTTGGGTCAAACGTTTTGAGGAGCCTTCCACAAGCTTCCGTCAATAAGTTGGGGGATTTTTGGCCCATTCCTCCTGATAGAGCTGGTGTAACTGAGTCAGGATTGTAGGCCTCCTTGCTCACACATGGTTTTTCAGTTGTCCCTACACAATTTTGCTACAACTTTGGAAGTATGCTTCGGGTCATTGTCCATTTGGAAGACCCATTTGCGACCAAGCTTTATCTTCCTGACTGATGTCTTGAGATTGCTTTAATAAATCCACATAATTTTACTTCTCATGATGTCATCTATTTTGTGAAGTGCACCAGTCCCTCCTGCCGCAAAGCACCCCCACAACATGATGCTGCCACCCCCGTGCTTCACGGTTGGGATGGTGTTCTTCGGCTTGCAAGCATCCCCCTTTTTCCTCCAAACATTACGATGGTCATTATGGCCAAAGAGTTCTATTTTTGTTTCATCAGACCAGAGTACGATCCAAAAAGTATGATCTTTGTCCCCATGTGCAGTTGCAAACCGTAGTCTGGCTTTTTTATGGCGAATGTGGAGCAGTGGCTTCTTCCTTGCTGAGCGGCCTTTCAGGTTATGTTGATATAGGACTTGTTTTACTGTGGATATAGATACTTTGTACCTGTTTCCTCCAGCATCTTCACAAGGTCCTTTGCTGTTGTTCTGGGATTGATTTGCAGTTTTTGGACCAAAGAGCGTGTCTCCTTCCTGAGCGGAATGACGGCTGTGTGGTCCCATGGTGTTTATACTTGCGCACTATTGTTTGTACAGATGAACATGGTACCTTCATCTGTTTGGAAATTATTCCCAAGGATGAACCAGACTTGTGGAGGTCTACAATTTTTTTCTGAAGTCTTGGCTGATTTCTTTTGATTTTCCCATGATGTCAAGCAAATAGGCACTGAGTTTGAAGGTAGGCCTTGAAATACATCCACAGGTACACCTCCAATTGACTCAAATGATGTCAATTAGCCTATCAGAAGCTTTTAAAGCCATGACACATTTTCTGTAATTTTCCAAGCTTTTTAAAGGCACAGTCAACTTAGTGTATGTAAACTTCTGACCCACTGGAATTGTGATACATTGAATTATAAGTGAAATAATCTGTCTGTAAACAATTGTTGGAAAAATGACTTGTGTCATGCACAAAGTAGATGTCCTAACCGACTTGCCAAAACTATAGTTTGTTAACAAGAAATGTGTGGAGTCGTTGAAAAACGAGTTTTAATGACTCCAACCTAAGTGTATTTAAACTTCTGACTTCAACTGTAGCTATCAAATTGATAGTGTGGCTGGCAACCATTTGCAATCCATGTGACTGTCCATCTGACTATTTCATACGATGACTCATCTTTCTCACACAGCCCAAGAATGACAGCAGGACAGGAAATAGACCAGACAGACAGAGGCAACCATATGGATGACACACACTAATACAAACCCATTTGCACACACACACACACACACACAAAAGAAAGATCAATTAAAGGTAATATCTCAAACAGTCTGGATCGAAGTGAAGGAGAAGAAGAAGAGGTAGAATGAGGAGAGATTAGATATGTACTGTATGGACATCCATACTGACATTCTGATAGGAATGACCCCTGTCCAGACATGAGTCCGAGACGTTACCGGACAGAGACAGTAGACATGGGAACGAAAGAGAGAGAGAGAGAGAGAGAGAGAGAGACAGTGAGACAGGGAGAGAAAAATAGAGACAGAGAAAGAGAAAGTGAGAAAGACAGAGAGAGAGATACAGGGAGAGAGAGAGAGAGAGAGAGAGAGAGAGAGAGAGAGAGAGAGAGAGAGAGAGAGAGAGAGAGAGAGAAAGAGAGACAGAGAGAGAGAGAAATAGAGACAGAGAAAGAGAAAGTGAGAGAGACAGAGAGAGAGAGAGGGAGAGAAATAGAGATACGGGGAGAGAGAGAGATAGAGAGAGAGAGAGAGAGAGAGAGAGAGAGAGAGAGAGAGAGAGAGGGAGAGGGAGAGAGAGACAGGGTGAGAGAGACAGAGAGAGAAAGAGGGAGAGCGAGAGCGAGACAGGGTGAGAGCGACAGAGAGAGAGAGAGAGAGAGGGAGAGCGAGAGCGAGACAGGGTGAGAGAAACAGAGAGAGAGAGAGAGAGACAGAGAGAGAGAGAGGGAGAGCGAGAGCGAGACAGGGTGAGAGAGACAGAGAGAGAGAGAGAGAGAGAGAGAGAGAGAGAGAGAGAGAGAGAGAGAGAGAGAGAAATAGAGATACAGGGAGAGAGAGAGATAGAGAGAGAGAGAGAGAGAGAGAGAGGGAGAGGGAGAGCGAGACAGGGTGAGAGAGACAGAGAGAGAGAGAGAGGGAGAGCGAGAGCGAGACAGGGTGAGAGAAACAGAGAGAGAGAGAGAGACAGAGAGAGAGAGGGAGAGTGAGACAGGGTGAGAGAGACAGAGAGAGAGAGAGAGAGAGAGAGAGAAGGAAAAAAGAGTCCCCTCATCCAGCTGGTCCTGGGGCTGAGTTCACTAACCTGTTCTACTAACACACTGAAGCCTCAGGACCAGAACATCCAATCAATCAGAATAAACCAAATTACAACACAGTCAAAACAAAACTACATTGCTTATTGGGAAACACAAGCACAAGCACAGAGCAAAATGCAGTGCTATCTGGCCCTAAATCGACAGTACACCGTGGCTAACTATTTGACTATGGTTACTGATCAAAACCTTAGAAAAACCTTGACAAAGTACAGGCTCAGTGAGCACAGCCTTGCCATTGAGAAGGGTAGACACAGGAAAACCTGGCTCCCTGTAGAGGAAAGGCTGTGCAACCACTGCACAACAGCAGAACCTGAGACGGAGCTGCATTTCCTGACAAAATGTCCAAAATATAAAACAATTAGAGAGTGTCATTTCCCCAAATTTGAAACTCTTATTCAAGGTTTCAAAGACCTCTCTGATGAGGATAGGCTACCCGTCCTGTTGGGGGAGGACGCAGAGAGCTGTGGGTTGGCAGCGCACTACATTGCTGCCTGCCATAAGTTGAGGGACAGTGTCTGACAGACCAATCAACCTGCACATGTACTCTACTGTATGTTTATTGTTATTGTTGAATGTATGGTTATTTTGACACTTAGTTATTGTTGTTACTGTTGTCCCGTTGACCATTTTGATTCTCATTTTTATATTGTAAATAAGCTTTGGCAATATGTACATTTTTACGTCATGCCAATAAAGCAAATTGAATTGAATTGAATTGAATTGAGAGAGAGAGAGAGAGAGAGAGAGACAGAGAGACGGAGAGAGAGAGAGAGAGAGAGAGAGGGGGAGAGGGGGGAGGGAGGGACAGAGACAGTGAAACAAAGAGGCAGAGAGACAGAAGGGGAGAGACAGAGAGACCAGGGAGACAGAAGGGGTGAGACAGAGACCAGAGAGACAGAGGGGGAGAGAGAGAGAGAGAGAGAGAAATAAAGAGAGACCAAACTGTCGTCAAAACATACCCTGAAATGTTACACCCCAGATGGTGTGCTCTCCACCCCCGTCGTCATGACAGCACAACTGACACTCATTACCGTATTGATCTGTTGGACCTGCTTATGAAAGACAAGAAAACTAATGACAGTGGCTGCTGTCCTTGTCCACAGGCCAGTCTGGTAGTGGTCCTATCGATCCTCACTGGAGGACAGATGTGGAGAGGATTGTGTGTGTGTGTGTGTGTGTGTGTGTGTGTGTGTGTGTGTGTGTGTGTGTGTGTGTGTGTGTGTGTGTGTGTGTGTGTGTGTGTGTGTGTGTGTGTGTGTGTGTGTGTGTGTGTGTGTGTGTGTGTGTGTGTGTGTGTGTGTGTGTGTGTGTGTGTGTGTGTGTGTGTGTGTGTGTGTGTGCGTGTACTCCTGATATTTACAGGGGACAGGGGAGCATTGATAACTGGGTGCCGTGGAGACTTCGCCCAGTCCTTGTCATTTCTAAGATGGATTCTGCCCTCCGTTTTCAGATCAAGTGGCTATGTTTCTCCTGCTCTCTCTGCTGCTCATCACATCCTCTCTGCCCACTTCCTTCAGACATCGCTCTCTCTTTGTTATTGTATAATAGTACAATCGTATAATCATAACTTCAGCCAAGCAGAGCGTCAGATTGATCAACATACACCCACTGATGTCATTACATTTATCCAGACAGGGAGAGTGGGAACAGTAAGCCTTTTAACAATGAATATTGAAGAGTGTGTACGTGGATGTTTTGGTATAATTATCCTGCTAGAGATTTTCAGCAGTAGGAAACAAAGGGAATCCCATCAAAGATAATGACTATATTTTGTGTGTGTGCGTGTGAATGTGTCCACAACATTTGGGTACTTGTTTCACAACATCTGGCCTGGAGAGCGAGTCTGGTTTCTTTATGTTTCCTCCTGCGTACAATATAAACAAACAAACAACCACAGTTCTGGTGATCAAGGTGACAAGTGATGAGTTGAGGAGGAAAAGAGATGTGGCATATGCATGGTAGTGAGGCAGGTCAGCGCTTTTTCATCGTGAATCTTGTTCTGGAGGCAGCTCTGCAGAGTGGTCACTAGCTAGCACAGCCACAAAGTCATCAAATCAGATGTTAAACCTAACCCTAACCTTAACCACACTGCTAACCCTAATGCCTAAATCTAACCTTAAATTAAGACCAAAAATCTCATTTTTGTTTTCTTACATTTTTAAAATATAGAGAATTTTGACTTTGCAGCTGGCCTATCTGAGGGGAATTCGCTCAATTCTGCCTCCAGGACAAGACTCATTACAATAAACATCAACCTGTAAAAAGAGGATGCAAAGGAGTGAGATGATGAGGAGAGAACATTGATAGATGATGAGAGGAGAGAACATTGATAGATGATGAGAGGAGAGAACATTGATAGATGATGAGAGGAGAGAACATTGATAGATGATGAGAGGAGAGAACATTGATAGACAATGAGAGGAGAGAACATTGATAGATGATGAGAGGAGAGAACATTGATAGATGATGAGAAGAGAGAACATTGATAGATGATGAAAGGAGAGAACATTGATAGACGATGAGAGGAGAGAACATTGATAGATGATGAGAGGAGAGAACATTGATAGATGATGAGAGGAGAGAACATTGATAGACGATGAAAGGAGAGAACATTGATAGATGATGAGAGGAGGAAACATTGATAGATGGTGATGCATTGGTAAACGATAGGTGGGTAAATGCTGGTCGCTGTTCATGGTGAATAAAGGAACACTTTCTGTATTTGTAGTGTATTTTTCCGCGATAGGTGGGTAGGTATAAAAGGTTTATGAACAGCATTTACTAGCGGTGGAAAAAGTACCAAATTGTCATACTTGAGGAAAAGTAGATTCATAGAAAATGACTCAAGTAAAGGTCACCCAGTAAAATTATACTTGAGTAAAGGTCTAAAAGTATTTTGTTTTAAATGTAATTAAGTATCAAGAGTAAATGTAATTGCTCAAATATACTTAAGAGTCAAAATTAAAAGTATAAATCATTTCAAATTCCTTATATTAGGCAAACCAGACGGCACAATCTTCATGTTTTATTTATTTACAGATAGCCAGGGGCACACTCCAACACTCAGATGTCATTTACTGATAGCCAGGGGCACACTCCAACACTCAGACATCATTTACAGATAGCCAGGAGCACACTCCAACACTCAGACATCATTTACAGATAGCCAGGGGCACACTCCAACATCATTTACAGATAGCCAGGGTCACACTCCAACACTCAGAAATCATTTACAGATAGCCAGGAGCACACTCCAACACTCAGACATCATTTACAGATAGCCAGGGGCACACTCCAACACTCAGACATAATTTACAGATAGCCAGGGGCACACTCCAACACTCAGACATCATTTACTGATAGCCAGGAGCACACTCCAACACTCAGACATCATTTACTGATAGCCAGGAGCAAACACCAACACTCAGACATCATTTACTGATAGCCAGGGGCACACTCCAACACTCAGACGTCATTTACAGATAGCCAGGGGCACACTCCAACACTCAGAAATAATTTACTGATAGCCAGGGGCACACTCCAACACTCAGACGTCATTTACAGATAGCCAGGGGCACACTCCAACACTCAGACATCATTTACTGATAGCCAGGGGCACACTCCAACACTCAGACATCATTTACAGATAGCCAGGAGCATACTCCAACACTCAAACATCATTTACTGATAGCCAGGGGCACACTCCAACACTCAGACATCATTTACAGATAGCCAGGGGCACACTCCAACACTCAGACGTCATTTACAGATAGCCAGGAGCACACTCCAACACTCAGACATAATTTACAGATAGCCAGGAGCACACTCCAACACTCAAACATCATTTACTGATAGCCAGGGGCACACTCCAACACTCAGACATCATTTACAGATAGCCAGGGGCACACTCCAACACTCAGACGTCATTTACAGATAGCCAGGAGAACTCTCCAACACTCAGACATAATTTACAGATAGCCAGGAGCACACTCAAACACTCAGATGTCATTTACTGATAGCCAGGGGCACACTCCAACACTCAGACATCATTTACTGATAGCCAGGGGCACACTCCAACACTCAGACATCATTTACAGATAGCCAGGAGCATACTCCAACACTCAAACATCATTTACTGATAGCCAGGGGCACACTCCAACACTCAGACATCATTTACAGATAGCCAGGGGCACACTCCAACACTCAGACGTCATTTACAGATAGCCAGGAGCACACTCCAACACTCAGACATCATTTACAGATAGCCAGGGGCATACTCCAACACTCAGACATAATTTACTGATAGCCAGGGGCACACTCCAACACTCAGACATCATTTACTGATAGCCAGGGGCACACTCCAACACTCAGACATCATTTACAGATAGCCAGGGTCACACTCCAACACTCAGACGTCATTTACAGATAGCCAGGGGCACACTCCAACACTCAGACATCATTTACTGATAGCCAGGGGCATACTCCAACACTCAGATGTCATTTACAGATAACCAGGGGCACACTCCAACACTCAGACGTCATTTACTGATAGCCAGGGGCTCACTCCAACACTCAGATGTCATTTACTGATAGCCAGGGGCACACTCCAACACTCAGACATCATTTACTGATAGCCAGGGGCACACTCCAACACTCAGACATCATTTACAGATAGCCAGGAGCATACACCAACACTCAAACATCATTTACTGATAGCCAGGGGCACACTCCAACACTCAGACATCATTTACAGATAGCCAGGGGCACACGCCAACACTCAGACGTCATTTACAGATAGCCAGGAGCACACTCCAACACTCAGACATCATTTACAGATAGCCAGGGGCATACTCCAACACTCAGACATCATTTACTGATAGCCAGGGGCACACTCCAACACTCAGACATCATTTACTGATAGCCAGGGGCACACTCCAACACTCAGACATCATTTACAGATAGCCAGGGTCACACTCCAACACTCAGACGTCATTTACAGATAGCCAGGGGCACACTCCAACACTCAGACATCATTTACTGATAGCCAGGGGCATACTCCAACACTCAGATGTCATTTACAGATAACCAGGGGCACACTCCAACACTCAGACGTCATTTACTGATAGCCAGGGGCTCACTCCAACACTCAGATGTCATTTACAGATAGCCAAGGGCACACTCCAACACTCAGATGCCATTTACTGATAGCCAGGGTCACACTCCAACACTCAGACGTCATTTACAGATAGCCAGGGGCACACTCCAACACTCAGACATCATTTACTGATAGCCAGGGGCATACTCCAACACTCAGATGTCATTTACAGATAACCAGGGGCACACTCCAACACTCAGACGTCATTTACTGATAGCCAGGGGCTCACTCCAACACTCAGATGTCATTTACTGATAGCCAGGGGCACACTCCAACACTCAGACATCATTTACTGATAGCCAGGGGCACACTCCAACACTCAGACATCATTTACAGATAGCCAGGAGCATACACCAACACTCAAACATCATTTACTGATAGCCAGGGGCACACTCCAACACTCAGACATCATTTACAGATAGCCAGGGGCACACGCCAACACTCAGACGTCATTTACAGATAGCCAGGAGCACACTCCAACACTCAGACATCATTTACAGATAGCCAGGGGCATACTCCAACACTCAGACATCATTTACTGATAGCCAGGGGCACACTCCAACACTCAGACATCATTTACTGATAGCCAGGGGCACACTCCAACACTCAGACATCATTTACAGATAGCCAGGGTCACACTCCAACACTCAGACGTCATTTACAGATAGCCAGGGGCACACTCCAACACTCAGACATCATTTACTGATAGCCAGGGGCATACTCCAACACTCAGATGTCATTTACAGATAACCAGGGGCACACTCCAACACTCAGACGTCATTTACTGATAGCCAGGGGCTCACTCCAACACTCAGATGTCATTTACAGATAGCCAAGGGCACACTCCAACACTCAGATGCCATTTACTGATAGCCAGGGTCACACTCCAACACTCAGACGTCATTTACAGATAGCCAGGGGAACACTCCAACACTCAGATGTCATTTACTGATAGACAAGGGCACACTCCAACACTCCGATGCCATTTACTGATAGCCAGGGTCACACTCCAACACTCAGACGTCATTTACAGATAGCCAAGGGCACACTCCAACACTCAGATGTCATTTACAGATAGCCAGGGCACACTCCAACACTCAGACGTCATTTACAGATAGCCAGGGGCACACTCCAACACTCAGATGTCATTTACAGATAGCCAAGGGCACACTCCAACACTCAGACGTCATTTACAGATAGCCAGGGGCACACTCCAACACTCAGATGTCATTTACAGATAGCCAGGGGCACACTGCAACACTCAGACGTCATTTACAGATAGCCAGGAGCACACTCCAACACTCAGACATCATTTACTGATAGCCAGGGGCATACTCCAACACTCAGACATAATTTACTGATAGCCAGGGGCACACTCCAACACTCAGACATCATTTACTGATAACCAGGGGCACACTCCAACACTCAGACATCATTTACAGATAGCCAGGGGCACACTCCAACACTCAGACGTCATTTACAGATAGCCAGGAGCACACTCCAACACTCAGACATCATTTACAGATAGCCAGGAGCATACTCCAACACTCAAACATCATTTACTGATAGCCAGGGGCACACTCCAACACTCAGACATCATTTACAGATAGCCAGGGGCACACTCCAACACTCAGACGTCATTTACAGATAGCCAGGAGCACACTCCAACACTCAGACGTCATTTACAGATAGCCAGGGGCATACTCCAACTCTCAGACATAATTTACTGATAGCCAGGAGCACACTCCAACACTCAGACATCATTTACTGATAGCCAGGGGCACACTCCAACACTCAGACATCATTTACAGATAGCCAGGGGCACACTCCAACACTCAGACATCATTTACAGATAGCCAGGGGCACACTCCAACACTCAGACGTCATTTACAGATAGCCAGGAGCACACTCCAACACTCAGACGTCATTTACAGATAGCCAGGGGCATACTCCAACTCTCAGACATAATTTACTGATAGCCAGGGGCACACTCCAACACTCAGACATCATTTACTGATAGCCAGGGGCACACTCCAACACTCAGACATCATTTACAGATAGCCAGGGTCACACTCCAACACTCAGACGTCATTTACAGATAACCAGGGGCACACTCCAACACTCAGACGTCATTTACAGATAGCCAGGGGCACACTCCAACACTCAGATGTCATTTACTGATAGACAAGGGCACACTCCAACACTCAGATGCCATTTACTGATAGCCAGGGTCACACTCCAACACTCAGACGTCATTTACAGATAGCCAAGGGCACACTCCAGCACTCAGATGTCATTTACAGATAGCCAGGGGCACACTCCAACACTCAGACGTCATTTACAGATAGCCAGGGGCACACTCCAACACTCAGACGTCATTTACAGATAGCCAGGGGCATACTCCAACACTCAGATGTCATTTACTGATAGACAAGGGCACACTCCAACACTCAGATGCCATTTACTGATAGCCAGGGCCACACTCCAACACTCAGACGTCATTTACAGATAGCCAAGGGCACACTCCAACACTCAGACGTCATTTACAGATAGCCAGGGGCACACTCCAACACTCAGATGTCATTTACTGATAGCCAAGGACACACTCCAACACTCAGATGTCATTTACAGATAGCCAGGGGCACACTCCAACACTCAGACGTCATTTACAGATAGCCAGGGGCATACTCCAACACTCAGACATAATTTACAGATAGCCAGGGGCACACTCCAACACTCAGATGTCATTTACAGATAGCCAGTGGCATACTCCAACACTCAGACATAATTTACAGATAGCCAGGGGCACACTCCAACACTCAGATGTCATTTACAGATAGCCAGGGGCACACTCCAACACTCAGACATCATTTACAGATAGCCAAGGGCACA